>NW_017726578.1:0-33126 GCF_001865875.1 Lupinus angustifolius | reverse complement strand
TAGTGGTTACTACTTTAGTTGCAATAATTCTGATTCAGTCCCTTCATCAAATCAGAAATTGCCCGAAGGTATATACACTTATATTATTTCATGACACGTATACCCTTAGCCACCAAATTAATTACTTAAGATCATTTTATATTTTGGCTAATTACATAATGGCCATAACACAATTATAGAATTATATTTGTGACCCATAAATTATCAGAAATTCCAACACAACCGTGTAAGAAAGATTAAATATGTTAGGACTTTGTATTTATCCAAGCTAGCCTCATGGTCCAAGCAATGAGTTTATCAACATCCTACCCACAAATAATGTATAGAGAAATAATATGATGTAGTTATTTTGGTTTGGCTTGGTGTTTGTTGGGTTTAATATAAGCACATATCTTAAGTTACATATAACACTGCCGTTTGGATTTTGGCTTACTACCAGGGAAGTTGTTGAAGTTTTCTAGAGATATAGGATGGTAAGAGAAAATAAACAATAGAGGATAATAGTTATAATCTAAATATGATGTTGTAGATCCAGCCAAATAATATATATAGTCTAGAGAGATATTTAAAGCACTCCCTAAAAGCATACATAATGTTGTTTCCAATGCCATTCACAACAACATCATATCCTTGTATTAGTGCACCTATGGAAGCCAAAGGACTTGATATGAAAACATCACAAAGAAGCATAGGTGAACTTCTCCCGGCGCCTACCCGAAGCAGCATTTTTTGTTTTGTATGATATGAAAGAGATTATGTAAGTGTGATGGGCAATAGGTTTGGATAAAAAACGAGTTAGAGATGAAAGAGGGTTTTAACCTTAAAGAAGTTGAGAATGTTATGTTATTGTGGTGGTTTGGTTTTTAGGTTGTTGGAAAATGGAAACATAGTATGATTATAGGATGTGGTGACTGGTGATGGAGAAACACATGGGTATGTGAGGAGAGTGTGATGGTGGGGCTGTTTGTGGGAGAGAGAAGGGACATTTTTTGTTGTTTAGAATTGCTTCCCCCTCCCCTAGGAAGTGTTGTTGTCTTTCTCCTTTTATAAAAGGTATAGTTAGTATTTGGGATAAACTCACTACCCACTTCCCCATAGACTATGTAACTCCCCCCATAACCAGAAACTACCCTCCACTACTAGAAAACCAATTTATTTGTCATTTTTTATTATTCATTTGTTCTGAAACTAAATTATTATATTTATATTTTTGTGATTTTTGAAATAATTATATACTCATTTTCCAAAAATTATATTTTGATAGTAGAAAAGTGTTTTTTAACGCTTTATATGGGCCGGACAAAAATAGTTATTCACACTTTCATTTCCCCTTTCTCTCCTTTCTGATTCCTTTGATCCATCTCATTCATTTTCCATCATAACTCCCAAATAAAACCTAAATCAATCATATTAATATTTAGATCCTAAAGTAAAACCTATTAATATTCTTCTAAAATTAATTTTGAAGAACTTTGTTTCCCAATTCAAACAATAAAATTCTAAAATCTAAAGTTCAAAAAATTGATAAACTCCTAAGAATTACTGTAAACTTCACTTTCTTCTTTATAAATGGAATATTGATTCTAAATCATTTGTAATTCCTTTAGGCATTGTTTGGGTGCGAGGTTTTGGAGGGGAAGAGAAAAGATGACTTTGAAAAACTTTCCTCTTGTTTGGGAGTTGACTTTCCTCTTGTCTATTTTTAAAGCTCTCTCAATTTGGGGTTTTTAAGATAAAATGTTAAAATAGCTAAATATTTTTAGTAATATTATATAATTATACATTATTGTATATTTCTCATTGTTAATTACATTTTTAAAGGAAAATAAAAAACACTCTTACAATGGAGAATATTTCATTCCTTTTCCCTTCCCTTCTCCCCCTTCCTAACCCTTTAATCTCTCTCCTTCCTTTTCCTTCATAACTCCCAAACAAAGCCTTAGAACCCGAACTCAATTTCCCTCAATTTTACTCAACTAGACTATCTAAGTCATTTTGAGGATCTAGCAGACCCTTACACCACTAAACTAATGTTTTGGTGGTAAACATATAAACTACAATTAGGTTAATCTTTTCCAATATTTATCAACAATAATTTGCTATACAACCATTTTGTCGTTCATTCCTCAAGTATGCTCACTTCCTTGTAAGCTTAACTAATTCAATCATAAACAAAATGCATATATGACTTGCAAAACAAACCAGATCAATGAAGAAAAAGAAGAAAGTGATTTATAAGTGATTGATTGGAAAAAAAAAATATGAAGTTAAAAATTTAATAAATAAATATTTTTTGACCAATCATATGTAGTGTCAGATGAAGTGATATACTTTTTAGAACAAAAAATGTACATTATTCATCCATGTACTACTTGAAGTGAAATATAAGAGAAGGGGAGAGAATTTGTATGTATGAAGATGAAATACAATTAGGGTTCTTAGGGAAATTTAGGGTCAATTAATTTAGTATATATCTTATAGTTAAAATTAAATTGAACTTTTCTTTTAAAGCTTCAGTAGGTACTATACTATTGAGTTAAGTTTGAATCGTATGATTAATTTTTTAAATTTTATAGATGAAACCTTTAAATTCTTATTTTGAGCATATCAACCGCATTAAGTTTGGGTTTATTGTTATTTTTAGGAGCTAATATGGATTAAAACAAAAATTAAGTTTTTTTAAACCATAGTTGACCGAAATTGAATTAGTTGATTTCTTAAAAATTTATAAAACAATTCTTACTTAAAATTATGTAAATATGAAATAATTAAAGACATATAACATGACACCTATAATGACATTTATAGCTAATTATAATTATTTATTTTGTTTTATAGGACAATTTGAGAAAAAAATTCATAGAAACATATATAACATGTCATATTTAGATACAAATGTATTTTTTCTTTTTTAGGGTTTAGAGTTTTGGATCGAAAAGTATTGTTGGGTTTATTCAAGTGTGAAGTCTCACATTGGATATGCGGGGAGGAGTGAAAGAGTTTATAAGAAGAAAAGACTCATGGAACTAATGCCTTAAGGTTTTGGTTCAAGACGTGGTGTCTCACTTGTGACTCTTCACTCTTCCCATACCCATGTAACAATGGAACTCCCTGATGGTTGGAGGCTCCCTGATCACAGTCTGGTCCAACAAGTGGTATCAGAGCCGATGCTTTGGCTGGGACATGGTGGACTTAAGGGGGAGCGGACCGGAAAGTGTGTGGTACCCATACTTGAGGGAAAAATTGTTGGGTTTATTCAAATGTGAAGTCCCACATTGGATATGCGGAAAGAGTTTATAAGAAAAAAAGTCCATGGAATTAATGCCTTAAGGCTATCATTAAATTTAAATTAAATATTTAATGTTATGTCAACATTTTATTGGTTATCTTTATATACATACGTTTTCATGCAGTCATTCTGGGATAATTTTGCCATTAGAATTGCATTGGTTCCTCTCATTATTGAGTGACACCAACCATCGTTGAAAGTGAAAAATGGAAAATCTCAATTGAAGTCCATATCATTGTCCAATCCTTATATCTTAGCAACTTTTGGATCAATTTTCATCTTGTATGCATTTCTTATATATTTCTATTTATTTTTATGAAATTTTGGTCTTCTATGCATTTCTTATATATTCCTATTTATTTTTATGAAATTTATATTAACATACACATACCCTTGGGGTTAGTTTAGAAGTTGGATTTTGGAGGTGAATAAAAGGAAATGGAAGACTTGAGAGCCATGAAATACACTTGTAAGATGACTCACAAACCTTCTCTTTCCCTTCCTTCCCCTCTAAAGAAACCTTAGAGTCATGAAATAGCATGAATGGGGTTTACAATATTAGGATGCTTCACTTGTTACTAATATTTATCTATTTATGTTGGTTGATGTTAAATATTTGTGTAGGTGCCCATGCAATTGGAGGAGCAAGGTGCACTTTTTTCAGCAATAGATTATTCAACTTCTTAGGAACAGAAGAGCCAGACAGTTCTATATAGAATAACATGCTCAGTGAATTGCAACATGTGTGCCCACAAGATTATTCAACTATTGCTCTAAACCAGAACTTTGATAACAACTACTTCTAGAATTTGCTCAATGAAAAGTGTCTTCTTCTTAGCTCTTATCAGATTCTCTTTTCAAGTGATGAGGCTACTGCAATTACTAAACCTTTCTGTCCAATATTATAAGCTATAAAAACGGGCGGCCCAGTGTACGAGACTCTCACTTGGTGGGGTTTAATGCGGGTAGATATACGCAGCCTAAACCCTACAAGTGGAGAGGTCGTTTTCAGAATTTGAACCAGTGACCTCATGATCAGTGGTCACTAAGCAACAATCTTACTGTTGTACCAAGCTAGACAAATGAACAAGGAAAGCATTTGAAGCATCTCAACTCATAATTCTACTCCAGTGGAGTTATGTGTGTTAGTAGAATGGGAAGGATATGTGTGTGTGGGCGCAATTCATGGCCAAAATGTTATGTTGATTACTTACCCTATGGGAAATGAATTGATCCCTTTTGGGGGTGATGATTACCTCTCCAAGTGTTGCTCCTAGAAATCGAATCATTGACATTTTAATCTTTTTGAAGATCTAGTTGTATCTTACATCACTAGACTAACACGACTTGTTTTACATTATTTTACATATAAATAAAGTTTTGATGAAACTTCTTGTACCAAAAGATAGTTTGAATGAAACTTCTATTTATTTTTGGGGCCAGTTAACCTCAATGCTCTTGAGGTTTCCTGACATTACATTTGAAAGTGGTGACTCCTGAAATTCTGAGAAGTATGAACTTTCTTACTTATGTGTGAATGAAGGGGGGGAAAATCAAAATCACTATTTATACAAGAAAAAAATATAAAGATAAGCACTGTCAATTTTGGCTATGGCTTTGTTGGAGCCTTATGCAGGCATTAAGAAATTGAAACTATTATCTACTAGCATTTGAGTTCTAACAGAAGACAAAATACAATAAGGATAAAGCTAGAAGTGAATAGTGTTCACTATTAGACATAGGTGATTTGTGTGGGATAAATGACAATATATGGAAGGGCATGAGATAACAGGTGTCCTTGTCTCCTAGGCATAAGCTTTAGGACATAACAACAACAACAATCAAGTCTTTATCCCAATAGGTGTTGTCGGCTACGTGGATAGAACGATGTCATTAAATCATTGAGCTCTAAGTCTTTATTTATCATTCCGCTATAGTTTTTCTTGGTCTCCCTCTAGCAATTGGACTATATTCCATTATATCTACTCTCCTTATGCTTCTACCAGTTTTCTCCACACATGTCCAAACCACCTAAGGTGCGATTCTATCATATTTTCAACAATAAAAGTTATTCCAATTTTCTCCATAATACATCCATTTTCAATCCTACGTTGTCTAATGTGTCACTCATTCAACGCAACATTCTTATACATAACCAGTCTTAAGCTCGGATAAAAGACGAAGGTTGCACTAGGCAGTCGATAATGGACAAAAATGTCAATGTATGGAAGGGCATGACATAAAAGCTTTCCTGGCTTCCTGGACATAAGCTTTATTCATAGGTAGAGACATAAGTTAATAATGTTAAAAAAAAATTATAGTATAGCTTCAATGCTAGACCGACAAATTAACATAAGTTCCTATCCTTATCTTCTCAATTGTATGCCACTGAAAACAATCTAAGGAGTTCTACCAACAAGAGACTCTCTCTATTGCTGATCCTAGCTCTCATTATTTTCTTGATTCCTTAAAGTTAAACTCACTTTCCCCCCTATAATTTATGTCCATTTCTTTGTGAACCATCTAGTTTTTTACTTCTTCACTCTGACCCATATGGCTAGTAGCTCCATTAACACAGATTCATGTTGTTTTTTGGCACACTTAACAAAGGCCCCGTGATCCTAAGACTAGCATTTTGCTGCAAAATGTGTGGAAGATACAAATATTACTCTCCTCAAGAATCTGTGCTCCTTAGAGTAGTGCAAATAATGTCTTCTATGAGTCTTACAAGTGGCTACTACTATCCTAGAGATTGCTCAATTTTTCTTAAGAGGGTATAAGTATAACACATCGGTTCCAAGGCACGGTTATGTAATATTGCTAAAATAAGAAAACAGAGGTGAAAACTGAAGTGCTGGCCTATGATGTACAAGTATAGAGTCAACAATACAGTTTTACACAGAGCTCCTCACATCCTTTCTGCAATCGATTTTTAACCGAGCAGACCGGAGGGTATTTTCCGGGAGGTTTACTATAAAATTTTCAAACTGATCACGCAGAACTGACAACAAAAGTAAAAGAAAAACATCAGCCCCAGGCCAACTTATGAGCAAGTTAGGAACAACTATACCTTCACAAACAGCTATGTCTTGCATAAATAGCTAACTTAACCATCCACTAATAATCACTAATGAAGACCATTGAAAAATCAAAACTAGAGGGTCAAATATACCATGTCAAAACCACTAATACAAGTATCGAAGAAAATTCTACTTAGATTGACATCCACACTCTTAAGTCGTAAAATTAGATTCAAAATGAGGATTAAATGAGAAAATGCAGCCACACTCATGAGCAACCAAACATATACTATCAAACTCAAAACAAACTAATTTTTAATATGTCTGTAAAACTTGTACACGCAATAGACAGAAATACAGAATCAAATGGAAGATAGAGCAAAAGGGAAATTGAAACTGCAGATTATAACAAAATCGGGAATTTTCAATGTAAGCATAAATAGCTTGAAAGTCTGTCAAATGACAGGCTCTCGCATTCCCTGCAATCCTAATCTTTTAACTGCCAAAATTTGCGAAGCAACAAGAAATAAGATTTGAAAGTTGAAACATGATGCGCTTAATAAACAACACAAATGAGCGGTTTTTCCATTTAGATAGAAAATCTAAAACCGAAAAATATCATACTATAAGAGCACAAGCCCAAGTTCAGATGGTTTCATACCACTACGAACCCTATAATTGTACAAGTAGTAGTGAAGCTGTCCATCTCCTGGCCCAAACTTGAGGTCTTTGAGAAAACTCTCGTTATGCATTATATCCAAGGCATTGAAAACATCAAAATCTTTTTGCTTTGCTACAATAAGCGCGTCATTCATCAACTGAGGCAGTGGAGTTTTGGTGGAGACGTTATAATACGAATAAGCCGCTTTCAGAGTTGAGTGAGCTTGATTTCCGAGGATGGAAGAAGGAAGAGTGTAGAAGCTGCAGAAGTCTGTGATGTCATGATTTTCAGGACTCTCAACCAAGTAACTATCCACCACATTGTCACGGGGAATAAGCCAATGCTCAACATCATGTTCATCAAAATCAGGAGCAACAACAAACTGGCTCAAGTAATTCCTAAGCAACCGAGTAACAGCAGGGACATCTCGGAGCTCCATTTTTCTGAATCCAGGAGTAACTGTTGAATCAGGTAACTTGTAAAGTTTTATAGTGCGGCTCATTGTCATCCTAGCACCTAGCCTTGAAAATCCCACATCAATAAGCTTCTTTGGATTCAAGGATCTATGCCAATACTGACAAGTTGTTATTGGCGTCGGAAGAACAACGCCAGCCGTATAAGCAGCCTGCCAAATATTCTCCATATGAACCCTCCTAGTGACTTCCTTGATCAGAACAGGTGCGAGTCTCTTGGACCTAAGCTTCTTATGGACACATAAGAAATTAACCTCGGCCATTTTCACAACCTCGTCATTAACCCTGATTCTGGCAGGCACTGCGGTGATGAAAGCAACCAACTTTTTTGAAGCCTTAGCACGAACACCAATATGCCAACTCCTGTAATAACCGGGAACACGCAGCGCCCACCTTAGAAATTCCTTGGAATAGTTGAACCTGAACATGTTCTCATCATCTTCGACATAATTGTTCATCAATAGAAGATAAACCTCATCACAAGTTTCTTGAGAGTCCATGTCACAAGTGGTCCATTCATAAGCAGCTGGAAGATTGTAAGGCTCCTGCTTGACCTCGGACAACGGTGTTGGAGGCTCGATCGGGCCTTCGATTAAGGTAAAGTCTCCAACATCCTTGTATTGACCAACAGGCTGAGTTTCCCAAAACTTATGTCTCTTATTATTATCATCAATAGACATTGAATCTTGAAACCTTTGTACAATGGTTTCCAATGAGGTAACATTATCATTATTGTTATGACCCTTTTGAATCACTGAATCTGATTCCTCTTCAACAAGATCTGGGTTAGGTTTTGGAGAAGACCCAGAGGGAAGGGAACTATTATCACCCATTTTAATTGCTAAAAATTCAACCTTTCTGAAAAATTTAAGAAAAATAAATCATTTCATAAATTTTTAGAAAATTAAAAATTAAAAATACCAAATTGATTAGGTAAAGTTAACAAGCTTGATCTGATGGATATTGGGCATGAAAAACAATATAGTGAATGCAAAATTGAAATTAAAAAAAATTGAATGAAAATAAAAGTAATTAAAGTTATGAAGAACTAACTCACAGTGAGTAGAAGAGAATGAATGAGATCGAGATTCGCTTCAAATCATTGTAGGAAGGAAGGAAGAAGAAGCTGTGGGAAATGACCAAACTATATTACTTTCTATCCTTCACTTTATCTATTTTTTTAATATTTTTTGTCCTTTTCTTTTCAGCTTTATATTAAATCAAATATATATATATATATATATATATATATAATATATATATGTTGTTCCATTTTGTGTACGTTGATTTTGATTGGTTAAAAAAAATATTTAAATTAAAAATTTAATAATTAAATATTTTCTGATCTATCACAAATAATATTACATAGAATGACATGTTTTATGGTATAGAAGATGTCTTCAATATATTATATCTTTATAAGTTCTTCTACACTATAAAAATTAACATTTGTGACAAAGTGATTGTGAAAATTTGGATGAGAATATTTAGGTTTTTTTTTATAGAATGAGTTAAATCATGAGAGACCCTTCTTGATCTACTTAAATGTTACTTAATCATTTACATCATTGGGCTCCGTTGAACCCATTAAAATTGAATTGATTGCTTTAAATTGGACATGTCTTGTTGAAGTTTGATGAATTTTTTAAAATTTATATTACCCCCAAAATATATAACAAATGAGAATCAAAATTGGCTTTAGTGGACATAACGAATAACTATGTTATTAAACAAATATTCATATATCTATCCTATATATAAAACCAAAATTTGAAATAATTACTACCAAGATTTTATTTTTCTATCTTACTCTTAATATTTTTTATTTCTAAAGTAAAATCATATAATCCTAGATAACTATAATTAATATATCTTACTTTAAGTTGAATATTATAATAAATACAAAAATTATAACATGAAATACATCCCAATAAAAGACATTCTAATTCTCTAAAATAAAAAATACAAATTTAATACTTAATATTATAAAATAAAAGTGTAAGTCGATAGACACGAAGTGTCTGTCGACACGCTAGTTTATATAAGGACCAAACAATTTGATCGACTTTACTATTGAACAAATTTATAAACTATTCTAGTTTGCACTCTTACTTGAAAAAATGTTTGGATTGTTTTAGGGTTTATATCATGAAAATTTTGGTCTAACCAAGATAAATTAGATTTAAGTGAAGTAATTTAATCAATGACATGAATGGTTCATTAAAATTTTAAAATAAAATAAACACAAAAATGTTACTCCAATATTGAGCTTCATTCCAATAAAAATTATAAATATGTTAGTTAAATATAATTATCTATAATTATTAATTATATATGACATCATCTATTTTGATTGAATATTTTAATAAGTTAAATTTTATATGAGATATTTTCTAATTTGATGTGCACCAACTTTCTTCTATTAATTGTAATGATGAAATTAACTATGTATACTTATTATGTTGTTTTCCAACTTTTTTTTATTAAAAAAAATAGTGTTTTTATTCAAGCAAATTGGTAAGCATTAAGTGTGACAACTTTGACCATTTTCAAATCTAGGTATTTGGGATGGATAAAAATTTGTTGTTCCAAAATATGTTTCAAATTATGTTCCAGACTAATAATATTGAAACAAAAATAAAAAAATATTAATTTTTTTAATTAACATAACATATTTTCATTAATTCGAAATATAATTTAGGCAACATATCCTTGTTCCTTTCGTAATATATTTGCTTGTTGCATCAAGGATCTTGATGTGGTGTTCTCGAATAACAGGGGTCCACATTGAGCATATATTAACAATCATTATGATCGTGGGTTATCCTTACAATCAAATGGTTAAGAGTTGAAGACAGTAATTAATCAAAACAAGTAACTTAGAGTTGAAGGTAGGAAAATATGTTGTTAAGAAGGGTCCATGGCTTCAGATATTAACTTAGGGTTAGTTTGGGAGTTGGATTTTGGAGGGGAAGGAAGAGAAAGGGAAGACTTGGGAGCTATGAAACAAGTGTATTTCATGGTTCACAAGCTTTCCTTTTCCCTCCCTTCCCCTCCAAAATCCAACTCCCAAACTAACTCTTAGAGTATTTATGGATAACATTAGATGATTTATTATTCACTAGTGTGTCGATCGACACTTTGTATTTGTCGACTATCATTCTTATTTTCCTGATATCAAGTGTATACACAAAGTTTTTATAAATGTATCATTAAATGTTTTTTTTCCGTGGGTCAAAGTTCTTCTTGAGGTGATAAAGATAGAAAATAAAAGTAAGAGAATATGTAGAATAATAGTGATTCATTGATTTAAAAGAATATGTAAAAGTTTCTTGTAGTCATTAATGAATGTTATAAAATGATAAAATTGGAATATGAAAATTATGTCATGATGATTACTAAATGAAATTATATATGTTCAATTACTTGAATATCTTTTAGACATATTTTGCATTTATATAATAATAAGGGCACAATGGGGATATAAAAATTGTGTATAGATAATTGATATTTGAATAATGTAAGATAGAAACTCATGGTTAATTAATTGTCTTTCTAGCTTGATGTTCACCTCAATAAGACATCATTATAATTGTTAGTCACAAAATGATAATATATCCCAAATATTTAATATGGAAGATGGATGACATGGAAATGAATGGGGTGTGGGGTTGACATTGAATTTGGTGAGGTCGAACCTTGAACCATCTTAGGTAATACCTGAAAAGGGACTTTAAGCTTACTTAAGGAATGTACTTATTGAATGATGCCCCTTAATTTATACTATTGGGATGAAAATTTTCTTTGCTTTGAAGGAATGTCCACTAAAATAACTAATACTAATTGAATGATTTTAAGCATCATTTTATCCAATTTAGAAGCTTACCACAATAATTCCACAAGCGAGGTGATTGAAGTACTTAAATACAAGTTAAGATCAACAATTTTACAACTTACGTGAGAACAACTTTTGAAAGGAAACTTAAGGAAGGATAGGAACCAAATGAATCTAAGTTAGGAAATGGATTCCTAATACATGAAAATGGTAAGAGGGGTCTTTGCATGTGTGATTTGAGCAAGATGAGTGGTAGAAGTTGAAGTTTCTCCCTTGGTCTACAATGGTCATTGCAAGCTAGAAGAAAAGGAAGGGAATGGCCATTTGTTGGGTCCTCTTTGACCCCACTTAGCCGAATTTCCCAATTTTGTAGAGTTAGAATGATGCTTAGTATTTAACTAATAAGTTTTGATTTTAATGAAGCAACTAAACATGATTTAATTGGTCCTAAACTTAAACTAGTTATATAGTGCACTAGTTGGATGAATAAGGTCTTTGCAAGGTGCATTGTTTAGTTTATTATATAGTAAGACATCTTGGGACATATTAGAAATAAGGAATGACATTTTATATACTCAAATGATCTATAAATTTTGTTTCATCCCAATCAACCGGACATCCTATGTTGGCCGACAATGTTGTTCCATCTCGCTGACCATGATGTTTCACCTGGCCGACCAAGTATCTAATGTTGGCAAAGATGTATTTATCTAGGCCGATCATGCTGCTCCACATGGCGAACCAAGCATCTCATGTTGGCAGACCTGTGTTATATCTAGGACGACCATGCTGCTCCACCTAGCTGCCCAAGCATCTCATGTTGGCCCAGTTGTGTTATTCATTGGCCGACCATGCTGCTCCACTTGGTCGACCAAACATTTCATGTTGGTCGAGTTGTGCTATTCCCTGGGCGACCATGCCGCCACCTGGTTGACCATGCCACTCCATCTAGTCGACCAAACATCTCATGTTGGTAGAGTTGTGTTATATCCTAGTCGACCATGTTGCTCCACCTGCCTGACCATGCTGCTCCACTCGGCCGACGAAGCATTCCATGTTGGCTAAGTTGTGTTATTCCCTGACCAACTAAGAATCGGGCATGGTCGGACAAATAGCTTAACCATATGCCTTACAATTGCCTATACATTGTAGGCAACTTTTGGGATCACTACCCTAATATCCCAACTACCATGTCACCTACAAATCCCACTTGCCCTCCTACCACACGACAAGGACATACTACAATATGGCTACCAGACCTGCCACATACTATAAGTCAACTATGTACAAAGTACGACCATTCAAAAGCCGCCTGACATGGGAAAAGCATCCCCCGACAAGCCAGAATGGTCGGTCATGCCAACAGTACCCCTCTTGAGCCATGTCATCCACCTCGACCATTATAAATAAGGGTCTCCCCCAATAGAAAATATTATGATTCCCTCATCACTTATAACTTATCACTTGTCATTATTACTCTTTGTTTACTTTTTGCCTCTCATTTATTGCTCCTAAGCGTTACCTCTCTAGTCTCATACTAACTTGATTTTCGAAGAATCCTTTTAGGTACCTCCACCAGCAGGTCCAAGTCAACCTTCATCCAGATTCCAGAAGAACTATTGCCCGAGTATTTGAAGAAGCCTTACTCGGACCTCTAGTCTGATTGAACCGTTCATCCACAAAAGAACATTAGTGCTGTCTGTGGCTTACTTACACCATGGTGACCACCTGAAACCAAGCAAACCTCACCAATTAGATCAACTAGGCGACAATTAATTCCACCTTCGGGGTGGCTAACTCGAGTTCCCTAAAAGTGTGGGTCATGTTCCCTAGGGTTAGTGGTCAATGTCATCCACCAGACGAGTCAACCACATCCCTAACTGACGGTGGTTAAGATACATTCACCAAGGCGCGAACCACATCCCCCTTGGCCGATGATTCATGTTCTAGGCACGAGTGGTGATGGCGTTCTCCTTTGGCTGTGAAAGACATTCCACTACCCAGGTCCAGAATAACAACCCCCTTTGGTTTATTCCTAATTACCCCCCAGACGAAGACCAAGCCACAGATTCATGATCCATGCTCAGAATCACTCTAGGGATATGCTATCTCTCGGATGCCAAAGAGTGTGAGCATTAGGCCGACCAAAGAGTCTACTAGCATGCCCAAATGTCGAGCATCCTACTAGACTAAAGGCAATCGTTCCATCTCCATCAATAAAGCATCCCATGTTGGCCGACCATGCTGCCCCACCTAGCCGACCAAGCATCTCATGTTGGTCGAACTGTGTTATTCCTTGCCAACTATGTTGAGCATTTCATCAGTAGCATTTAAGTCTACCAGCATGCTCGACTGTCGAGCATCCTACTAGACTTGGGCAATTGTTCCATCCCAATCAACCGGGAATCTCATGTTGACCAACCATGGTGCTCCACCTGGCCGATCAAGCATCTTATATTGGTCGAGCTGTGTTATTCCCCAGCCAACCATGCATCCACCTGGCCGACCATGCTGCCACCTGGCCGACCATGCTGCTCCATCTTGTTGACTATGCTATTCCACCTAGCCGACCAAGCATCTCATGTAGGCAAAGTTGTGTTATATCTAGGTCGACCATGCTGCTCCACCTGGCCGATTAAGCATCCCATGTTGGTCGAGCTATGTTATTCCCTTAGTCGACCATAGGGGTGAGCAAGACCCGACCCTACCTGCTCACCTGGTATAGCCAGATCATGATCGAGTTCGAATAGGGTCGGGTCTAGGGCCGAGTTCGAGTTCCAAAAATAGACCTAGACAATATTTAGGGTCGGGTATGGACAAAGCATGACCCGACCCGTCCCGTCCCAAAGTCACTCGCTCATCATAATTGTATGTATTTCTATTTGTGTATAGAGTAATAATAGCCTTTTGGTCGAAAGTATCATTTCTTCTTTAATTTTTCCATAATAGATACATGATTAATAATATATATATATACATATATCATTTTATATATCAAACTACATATTCATAATAATAAATAATACTGAGAAGTCTTTATCTAAAATGAGTATGCATTATATTTAATCGGGTCTAGGGTCGGGTCGGGTTTAAAAACTGACCCGATTGCTATTTATGGTCGGGTTAGCTTCGGGTTTAGGGCCAGGTTCGGGTTCAAAAAAGTGACCCGACCAATAATTAGGGTCGGGTAAGGACAAGCCTTAACCCGTCCCAACCTGGCCCATGCTCACTCCTAGTCGACCATGCTGCTCCACCTGGCCGACCATGCTACTCCACCTAGCTGACGAAGTATCTCATGTTGGAAGAATCATGTTATATCTTGTTCAACCTTGTTGCTCCACCTGGCCAACCATGCTGCTCCACCTGGCCGACCTGTAAGAATGAGATTGCAACTAAGAGGGGATGAATTAATTGACTTAAAATTATGGCCACTTTTTCTACAAAATCAAGAGTTAAAGTGCAGCGAAAAATACATGCAGAAATTAAACAAATAAATAATCAAAGGGAGAAGAGAATACACACGGATTTTTATACTGGTTCACCTTCTTGTTCACCAAAGGCTACGTCCAATACTCTTGCAGCACACGAGATTTCTTCACTATAGATTATGAGTTGCAATTACAATATCTCACCCCGAGATCTCCATGTTCCTTACACACTCCCTAATCCTTATTCACTCTTGGAAAAACACCTTTCCAAGTGATAATAATCCCCTTTCTTATCACACCCTTGTGAAAGAAAGTATTATGCAATAGAAATGAAGAATGTAAAACAATGACAGATTGCCTTTACAAGTTTTAAAGTAATATAATTTGCAATCCAATCAACTCTTTTGTATACTTAGTAATAATGCTCTTTATAAGTTGGTAAACTTTGAAACAATGTACTTTAAGCAACTTCAGAAAAATCAACTTTAAAAGTTTAAGAACTAGTTGCCAAATGTGCATTAAAAGTGACATAAAATGCCCTTAAAGAGAGCCATAAAATTGTCATAAAATTCTTTTAAGGCATAGTAATGAGAGGCATCTAACATTTCCAATCACCCATATTACCTCTACGAAAAGGTAGAAAATGATTGGAGTGAAGACATTTCGTTTGGGATGAAAACCTTTCATTTTGAAATCATATACAACAACTCTCAGTAATTGATTACAAATAGTGGGTAATCTATCACCCAAACAATCTGTCCATTGGGCATTTAAATTCGATTTAGAATAATCGATTACATCAAGTGAGTAATCGGTTACTCAACTTCATTAAAATTGGTAATTTGTTACTCATAGACAGTAATGGATTACTCTGATCAGTTTGAAGTTTGATAACTCTTTTCTCACACATGTAACCTATTACTCAGATGCAGTAACTCGTTACACACTATTTTTGAAAATTATTTTGAGTATATTGAAGTTCAATTTTCTTTTAAAATAGTTTGAGCATTACTACTATTTTATATTGAAGAGTATAGGATAGAAGTACCTATTTAGACTTAGACTAATTTGTCTTGAAGCTTTGTCTTCTTTGTCTTCATAAGTATTCTTCCATTTCTTTTTTTGGTGATGTTGGCGTCTTCATCAAAATCGTGCCAAGGTCAGGAGCAAAGATATTCTTCAAAATCTCCCTCTTTTTATGATGACAAACCAATATCTTCTTTAATAGTGTAGTTTTCTGAGAGCAGCATACTTTGAGATATGTTACGATAACTTGAGTATGCTCCCCCTATTTTGTATGCTCCCTATTTCATTTGGAGTTATGTGCCTGAAATGATTTAAACAAAAAACACACTCTCCCAACTTTTCTCCCCCTTTTGACTTCATCAAAAAGTAGAAAAGTTAAGAGTTCAACACAATATATATAACATACATATTCATAAGATATAAAATAAACATCGCAACTCATATCATAAAGCATAGATGTTCAACAAAACAACATAAAACAAATTTTGTCTAAGAATATGAAATGATTACAACGAGAAAATCAGTAAATTGATCAGAGACATGCATCAAAACAAACAGAAATCCTAGACACAATCTAAGACTCGGGCACAGAGTTGTCTTCATCAACGTCCATGCTACTCAGCTTAGAAGAGAGACGATGAAGTTTAAATTGGATTTGTTGATTCTGAGTATCAAAGACATCCATCTGGTTAGTGATGTAGCCTCGAAGAGAAAGCAACTCGTCCATAATAGCAGATGAGCAAGATTGAGCATGAAACTCAGAAGGTTGAGGTTCAGGAGGGTTAGGATTTGTAGGTTCTTGTTGATCAACAGGTGCATTTGGTCTATCAGATCGATGTTTATAGGTGCGGCGGTCATGAGGATCTACGGAGAAACCCATTTTGTGGACAACTTCCACATCAATCTTGCTTTCGCGAAGATTTAGAGCGACCTTGGTTTCATCATTAGTAGAAACACCGAAATGTTCAAGAATATTGGTTATGAAAATTGCATAGGGCAAGGGGCTTTGAGTTTCTCGAACATTCCACATTTGTCTCATTATCATCTAAGTCCAATTGATTTTGATGTTAAACTTCATAGCGTACATCAATTGAAGTTCTGTGTCACTAATTTGAGAGTGGTTTGAAATTTTTGGTAAAATGACATAGCTCAGAAAAAAATGAAGCAAACAATCTTCAAGTTTGAGATGCCCAACAGATAGGATATCTCTATTTTTAACAGTCTCACCAAAGCCATGTTGCTTACGCATTTCTATTTCCTCTTTGGAAATTGTACACAGAGAATGGTAAAAATCCTTGCGATCATAGTTATCCCATTCACATACGAGGCTGAAACCTGTTATGCTACCTTGATAGGGTATGTTACAAAACAATGAACTAAAAGTTTCCAAATCCAAAACAATGTCTTTTCCTTTCACATAGGAAGTAAGACAATTTTTTCGAAAGTTCATGTTGCAGTAAAATACTCGAACAAGTTCAGGATAAATGATGTCAGTTTCATAGCAAAAGTCAAAAAGATTTTGTTTCCGTAAAAGATAAGGAAAAAGAAAATTTTCAAACTCAAAATTCCCTACATTACTGTATTTCGGAGTAAAGATGACTCAACCATGACAATGCTCCTCAAAGACTTTACGTTGCTCATCATTAGAAAGAAGTCTTATTAAATCCAGAGGGTTAGACTCCAAAGATGAAGTTCTCTGGTTCCTTTGAGTCACATTTGTTCATTGCTTCTTTGATCTAGAAGATGAAGTCGTGGATTGAGATTTTTGAGTTTTTAAGTTTTTGGGTTTTGGAGATTTGGGTTTTTTTATTTAAGCCACTAAACACAGGAATGATGGTGGAGAAGTGTTTAGAGTTGAAAATGTGATATGAATAGACACAAAAATCACCCAAAACGAATGAAGATTTTAGGGATTGAGAGGGTTGATCACGAGTTGAGGAAGAAGATGAGTTTGGAAAAAATTGAAAATGCAGAAAAATCACATATATAATTGCACAGAGTAATCGGTTACTCACTTTGAATAATCAGTTACTCAAATTAAAAAATTAAAAATTTTCAACAGCAGCTTTGAGTAATTGATTACAATATTTGCGTAATCGGTTACTGACACTCCCTGTTTAACCCTATAATCGGTTATTCTCCAGAGTAATCGATTACTGGCCATAGAAAAACTTATTTTTACGCATGCTAATGCTATAAAAATGATTTTTAACCCAAAATTTGAAAGTTTTAAACATAAATAAGCACTTTTAAGTACAAGTAGGCATTAGATAAACATAATGAAGCGCACATATAATCATATAATCATGTTAACATAGGTAAGCTTCATCAAGAATGCATAATTCACGTCTAATTTTATAAAAAGGTTCTTTAGCTAAGAGTTTAGTGAAAATATCTGCTAGTTGGTTATGAGTATCAATAAATTCTACAGTTATATCTTTCTTTTGGACATGGTCCCTAAGGAAGTGATGCCTTATATCTATGTGTTTGGTTCTAGAATGCATAATTGGATTCTTTATGAGGTTTATAGAACTAGTATTGTCACATCTCATAGGAGTGTAGCCTAAGTCTAAGCCATAATCTCGTAATTGATGCTTAAGCCACAACACTTGGGCACAACAACTACCTACTGCTATATATTCAGCTTCAGTAGCGCTTAGGACAACACATACTTGTAAGACTAAAGCATTTCCTAAAATATGACAAATACCACTTGTACTTTTCCTCTCAGATTTGCATCCAGCAAAATCTGAATCTGAATAACCAACCAAATCACATATACTTCCTTTTGGATACCACAATCAAACGTCAGTTGTGCCTTTAAGATACTTCATGATTCTCTTAATAGAAACTAAGTGTGATTATTTTGGTTTGATTGATAGCGTGCATACAAAACATACACTAAATATGATATCAGGTGTACTGGCAGTTAAATATAAGAGAGATCCAATCATACCTCGATACTTTGATATTTCAATGCATTTTCCAGCTTCGTCTGTATCGATGTAAACACCATATTTCATAGGAGTAGATATTGGTTTGCAGTCATCCATATCAAATATTTTCAGAAAATCTCTACAATACTTGGACTGACTTACAAAAATGCCATTATCAAGTTGTTTGATTTGTAATCCAAGGAAGTAATTCAACTTTTCCATCATGGACATTTCAAACTCTCCTTGTATCATTTTTCCAAAATGACTACACAAAACTTCATTAGTAGGACCAAAAGTAATATCATCTACATAAATTTGAATAACAAGAATATGATGATTTATTTTCTTTATAAAGTGTAGTCTTGACCTTTCCTTTGGTGAATCTTTTTTCGTGTAAAAAATTGGTTAGACGATCATATCATAAGCGTGGAGCTTGCTTCAAGCCATAAAGAGCTTTCTTTAATTTTTAAACATGAGAAGGATGTTTGTAATCTTCAAGACCAGGAGATTGTTCTACAAACACTTCTTCTTGAATATATCCATTTAGAAAAGCACTCTTTACGTCCATTTGATATCGCTGAAAATTTAAAGAACAAACATATGCAACTAATAGTCTAATAGCTTTAAGTCTAGCAACCGAAGCAAAGGTTTCATCAAAGTCTATACATTCTTCCTGATTGTATCCTTGGATTAATAGTCTAGCTTTATTTGTAACAATAATACCATTTTCATCATATTTATTTCGAAATACCCAACAAGTTCCCAAACTTCATTTCTCTCAAACTAGTTTAATTCTTCTTGCATCGCAAGAATCCAATGTTCATCCTCGATTGCATCATCAATCTTGGAGGGTTCTATTTGAGAAACGAAGGTCATGTTTAGACAAGTATTTTCTAACATTAAACGGGTATAAACGAAGGCCATGTTTATACAAGCATTTTCTAGCATTAAACGACTAATGACACCCTTACATATTATATCACTAATAATGTAGTCAATGGGATGATCTTTATGGGTTCTCAATTCTTTTGGTAAATTAGAGGGAATATGCTCTTCTTGATGAGATAGATCATCATCCATTTTCAAATGCTCAGAATTAGTTGTAGAATCAGTTATGGAAATTTCTTTAGTAGGAGAACTTGGCAAGTCCTCTTTATCAACGGTTAACCCATCCTTTATCACAGGATTGGTTTCATCAAAAGATACATGAACAGATTCTTCCATAGCTAGAGTTCTTTTATTCAAAACTCTATAAGCTTTACTCGTAAGAGACAAGCCTAGGAAGATACCTTCATCAGCTTTTGCATCAAACTTGCCTAAGTTATCCTTTCCATTATTTAAAAAAACATTTACAACCAAATACATGCAAATGAGAAATGTTTGGTTTTCTACCTTTAAAGAGTTCATATGGGGTTTTCTTAAGAATTGGTCTTATAAGAACTCGGTACGAAACATAACATGCAGTACTTACTGCATCAACCCAGAAATATTTTGGAAGGTTAGTTTCATTTAACATTGTACGAGCCAGTTCTTCTAAAGACCGATCCTTTCTCTCTACAACACCATTTTGTTGTGGTGTTCTAGGAGCAGAAAAATTGTCATTGATGCCAAGATCATCACAGAATTCTTTAAATGAAGAGTTTTGAAATTCTCCCCCATGATCACTTCCTATAGCAGCGATTTTTAGTGATTTTCCATTCTGAACTCTTTTAGCATAAATGCTAAAGGCTTTGAATTCCCCATTCTTATGAACTAAGAATATAGTCCAAGTATATCTCGAAAAATCGTCTACTATAATAAGAGCATAGTAGTTATCACCATAACTTTTTGTCTTTGAGGAGCCAAATAAGTCCATGTGTAGTAACTGCAATGGTCTATCGTAAGAAACCATATGCTTAGGTTTAAAAGAAGTTTTTGTTTATTTACCCATTTGAAAAGCACTACATAGTTTGTCTTTAACAAACTTCATTTTGGGTAAACCAACAACCAAATCTTTCTTAATGAGTTTATTCAAATGGTCCATATGTATATGAGCAATTCTCATATGCCAAAGCCATGCATCATGCCTATTATTATCAACTAAACATGTTATTTCTAAAGAGAAGTATATATATATATATATATATATATATATTATTTAACCTCTTACCAATGAGTTTAGAGTTATGAAAATACTTACTTTCGATGATGCACTTATCTGGGTAGAATGCCACATGGAAGTCGTTGTTGCATAATTGACTTATGCTTAGAAGATTGTGCTTGAGTCCTTCAACATATAATACACCTTCTATGGTTGTTGAAGGTGGATTGTCAATTCTACCAACTCCAAGTATTTTTCCCTTATTGTTATCACCATATGTGACATAGCCTTTGCCCCTTGGAGTGAGGACAAAGAATTTGTTTCTATCGCCCGTCATGTGTTTTGAGCAGTCGCTATCCAAGTATCATAAGTTGCAGGCGCCTCTCAAATTATCATGCAAAACAATTTAAGTTTTACTAGGTACCCAATATTCTTTGGGTCCTACATAGTTAGTACCTTTCTCAACCCATCTAAAATGGCCTAGGGGTACACCATATTTTCTAATTTTACAAGTATTTGGTGTATGTCCATGGTTTTTACAATATTTACATGTGGGTTGATGTTTACGTATCCTAGATTTATTATTTCTATTTTCAAACACATGGATACTTTGTTTTTCAAAGTTTATCTTAGTTGAGATACATTGTTTCTTACAAACATGACTTTTTAAATAGCCAAGACCTCTTCGGGGTGTTGAGTGTCTTTGATCATTAATGATCTTTTCTAAACATTTACTACTCTTGTTTATCTTATTAAGTTCAAGACTTAAAGTTGACACTTTATTTTCAAGAATAATGCATTTTTGACATGAAGATGATGATGGTTTGTTTCTAAATGCGTCTAACTCAGTTTTGTGTTTTAGAAACATTTTTATGACTTTAACATATTCATCATGCAAGTCATTAAATACAATTTGTAATTCAGAAGAATATAGTTGAGTATTATTTACCACTTCATCATCAGAATGATGAGATGCCATCAATAAAAGATGTGCATGATCTTTATTTTCTTGTTCACAAGCGGAACTGGTATCATTGTTTTTCCAAGCAATGTAGGCTCTCCGTCCAGTCCTCATTTCATTCTTCCCTTTGAAGGAGTTCTTTTTCAAGTTTGGACAATCCATCTTCATATGGTCAGGCTTGCCACATTCGAAGACTCATGCCTTATTCCTTTTAAGGAACTTGTTGAACTTCTTTATAAGAAGACTCATGTCTTCCATTTCTTCCTTCTTAGATTCATGTTTTGAGGATTCATATTTGTCTACTTTCGCCTTAAGAGAGATATTCTTATTTTTCTTTTCTTGCTTTTCATGTTGATAAAGTTGACTGAGTTCTAATTCATGTTCCTATAATTTTTCAAACAAAGCAGTCAAAGACATTTTTGATAAACTATTCTTTTCAGAAATGGTCGTTACCTTGGGTTGCCATGTTCTGGTGAGTGATCTTAGAACCTTCAAGTTCAAGTCACTATCTGATAGTACCTTACCGAGTGCAATAAGGTGATTTGTAAGATGAGTAAACCTCTTTTGAAGATCCATAATTTTCTCTCTAGATTTCATATTCATGGGAAAGAGTGTTGAGTCTTGATCTTTTTACCTCCTTTGTTCCTTCATGTGTTGTCTCTAGAGTATCCCACATTTCTTTGGCAGATTTGCAGTTTGATACTCTAAAGAACTCGTCTATGCCAAGTGCTGATGTGAGGATGTTCTTTGCTTTGAGATCATACTACACCTTCTTTTTATCTTCATCATTCCATGAAGATTTAGGCTTTATTTCTCTTACGCTGTTGATTTTAGTGAAGGGTCCATATGGTCTTTCTTCAATTGCATTCCATATGTCCAAGTCTTGAGATTCTATGAAGATCATCATTCTGATTTTCCAATACTCATAGCACTCTCCAACAAAGCTTGAAGGGCGTTTGATGTTAGAACCTTCTACTATGAATGATCTTGAGTCCATCTTTGATATAGGATCAGATTTGAGAATATCTTACTCAAAAATAACTCTGGTGCCAATTGTAAGAATGAGATTACAATTAAGAGGGGTGAATTAGTTGACTTAAAATTATGGCCACTTTTTCTGCAAAATCAACAGTTAAAGTGCAGCGGAATATATATGCATAAATTAAACAAATAAATAATCAAATAGATAAAGGAGAAGAGAATACACATGGAATTTTATACTGGTTCACCTTCTTGTCCACCGAAGGCTACGTCCAGTACTCTTGCAGCACAAGAGATTTCTTCACTAAAGATTATGAGTTGCAATTACAATATCTCACCCGGAGATCTCTATGTACCTTATACACTCCCTAATCCTTATTCACTCTTGGAAAAACACCTTTCCAAGTGATTCTAATCCCCTTTCTTATCACACCCTTGTGAAAGAAAGTATTCTGCAATAATAATGAAGAATGTATAACAATGACATATTGCCTTTACAAGTTTGAAAGTAATATAACTTGCAATCCAATCAACTCTTTTGTATACTTAGTAATAATGCTCTTTATAAGTTGGTAAATTTTGAAACACTTTACTTTAAGCAACTTCAGAAAAATCAACTTTGAAAGTTTAAGAACTAGTTGCCAAAAGTGTAGAAATATAATTTCAGAATGTGTATAAGAGCTTTTAAAATTTGTATGAGAATTGTGTGTTTGTGTTGTAAGATTCAATGCCTTTAAATAGACTTTCCAATCACCCATAGTGCCTCTACGAAAAGGTAGGAATAGATTGGAGTGAAGATATTTCGTTCGGGATGAAAACCTTTTATTTTGAAATCTAAAATCTGATACAACAGCTCTCAATAATCAATTAAAACCAGTGGGTAATCAATTATCCAAACATCCTGTCCACTAGGCATTTAAATTCGATTTAGAGTAATCGATTACAAAAAGTGAGTAACCGGCTACTCAACTTCATTAAAACTGGTAATCTGTTACTCAAAGACAATAATAGATTACTCTGATCAGTTAACTCTTTTCTCACACACGTAACATGTTACTTAGATGCAGTAACTTGTTACACACTATTTTTTAAAATTGTTTTGAGTATATTGAAGTGTTTCAATTTTATTTTAAAATATTTTGAGCATTACTACTATTGTATATTCAAGAGTATATGATAGAAGTACCTATTTAGACTTACACTAATTAGTCTTGAAGCTTTGTCTTCATAAGTATTATTCCGTTTCTTATTTTTGGTGATGTTGGTGTCTTCATCAAAATAGTGCCAAGGTCAGGAGCAAAGATCTTCTTCACACGACCAATGTGTTCCACCTAGCCAACCAAGCATTCCATATTGGCCAAGTTGTGCTATTATCTGGTCGACCAAGAATCGGGCATGGTCGGACAAAGAGCTTAACCATATGCCTTACAATTGCCTAGACATAGTGTGCAACTTCTGGGATCACTACCTTAACATCCCACCTGCCACGCAGCCTACAAATCCCATCGACCCTCTTGCCACACGACAAGGACAAACTGCAATACATCTATCAGGTCTACCACAGGCTATAAGTCAATTGTGCCTAACATGAGAAAAGTAGCTTCTGACAGGCCAGAATGGTCGGCTATGCCAACAGTACTATCTAGACCCACATCATCCATCTCAACCATTATAAATAAGGGTTTTCCCCCAAAAGGAAGTATCATGATTCCCTCATCACTTGTTATTATTACTTGTTACTTACTTATTGTCTCTTATTTATTGCTCTCGAGCATTACCTCCCTAATGTCATACTGACTTGATCATCGGGAGAACATTTTTAAGTTCCTCCACCAGCGCGTCAAACTCAACCTTCATCTAGATTCTAGAAGAACTCCTCCCTAGACATTTGAAGAAGACTTACCTGGACCTCCGGTCCGACCAAACCATTCATCCACAAAGGAACAAATTTGTTTTCATGACACAAGGGCTCTCATGGTGAAATTTAGTGATGATAGCTCACTAAGTAATTAGTAATTTTTCAATATTAGGGATATTCTTAATTAATAAATACTCTAACTTATTTTATATTTTAATCACCTTATTTATGCTCTAGGATATGTTTAAAAATAAATTATTAAGTATCCTACGACTAGACATTGGAAATGTTCTCCTTAACTAATTATAAGTCTAGCAATTAACTTTCTATGAAAAACTAACTCAAGCAAAATAAATTCTTATTGGAACAATTTGAAACAAAATAAGATATTTTAATTATAAAATATTATTTACAAAAGTATTATTTATTTATAAGGAAAGAGCTAAAAGTAAAGATGTTGCATACTTAATGGCTATATTTTAATTTATTAGTGACCCCAATGATACAAAATGAATGAAAACATTGATACTATAAGTCAATTGTTCCACAACATGAACACCATATTTGAAATTGCACCATTAGTTTTAAAAATAAAACAAACAAGTTATAAAACTAACTTGAAAATAAAAAATTACCTAAATGACTTATCGGGAACAAATAACTTATTTGACAAAATTGTAAACATAAATTAACTTAGAAGTCACATATAATAGTTTGACAAAAAACAAAAACAATCGTTTATCAACATATTTTTTTGGATGTAATTATTACTTTACTTACTTAATTGTGTTCTACAATCGTAAATAACAAAATTATTAATAGTTTTTTTTTTACATATTTTAATTTTAATCACGTGCATGATCTATTATCTATTAAGGATAGTAAATATGATAAAATCTATACTAATATATAAAGGAAAAACATAAAATAACTACTACTCATGAAGTAGTTTATGTTTCCCTAATTTACCCTTTCATATTTCTAATTTCATATCTATACTATTAATCTATATCTATACTATTAATAAAGTCAAAATACTTACTATTAATAAAGCCAAAACAAATAATTTTTATCTTCTCTATTTCTCAACCCAGGAAGAATACACAATAATACAAAAAAAATATTCAACAACTCTCTAATTAAAGGCACAAAATAAAAATTTGCATAAAATTTATGTATATCACATCAATTACCAGAAGTTATTTTCTTAAATTTTTACTATCTATTGAGTTATATATTACATTTCTTATATTTAAATTATTTTTTCTTAAATAATATAACATGAAGATCATACATTTTATATCAGGAAAAAAAAACATGGGTCAGTCAGCATGGAGTGCCGGTCGACACGCTAGTAATAATAAGTTGTAATCGACATGACAGTTTTTACAAAGTAAGTAGTGTGAATGAATTGCACATTGTGTTATAAGTTTTTTGATAAAAAGTAAAAGATAGTGAGAGTAAAATAGGGAATTGTGAATTACACCATGTTGGAGTGATTATATTATGTTTTTGCTTTGTTAAGTAGTATAGATATAAATTAGTATAGATAAACATAAAAATAGAAGTTATAAAAGATACAATAGGAAAACATAAAATACTTCATAGGTAGTTATTTTATGTTTCCCTTTATCTATTAGTATAGATACACAGACACGTGTGGGGAATGATTGTCAACATTTTTTAATTATATTAATGTGATCTTAATTTTATTAATAAAAAACAATTACACAAAAAGAAGAGACAATACATGTAAACACAGACAATAAAATTTAATCATAACGAATATCTATCCTAATATATAAAGGAAAAAATTAAAATAACTACTACCCTACCCATGAAGTAATTTATGTTTCCCTAATTTACCTTTTCATATTTCTAATTTTATATCTATACTACTAATCTATATCTATACTTCTATACTGTTAATAAAGTCAAAATACTTATACTTACTATTAATAAAGCCAAAACAAGTAATTTTTATCTTCTCTATTTCTCAACCCAAGAAGAATACACAATAATACAAAAATATATTTAACAACACTCTAATTAAAGCCACAAAATGAGAATTTGCATAAATTTTATGTATATCACATCAATTACTAAAAGTTATCTTCTTAAATCTTTACTCTCTATTGAGTTTATATATTGCATTTCTTATATTTAAATTATTTTTTCTTAAATAATATAACATGAAGATGATATATTTTATATCAGGGGGAAATGTGGGTCGGTCGGCACAGAGTGCCGATCGACACACTAGTAGAAAACTCCCTACTGCAAGACACGGACTTGAACACTAGTTTTAATAATAGGATTGATACGTTAAATATATTAAGAGAAAAAAATGTATATATTAACCGTGAAAGAGTTTTTTACATTATCAGTCTATTATCATATGCTGTTCGTTTTCATTCATCATTGACTCATAAAAAGTAATAAAAATGAATATTATATTGATTGTGTATTAATTTTTAAACTGAGAGTACATATATATTATACTCATATTAATATTTCATTGTTATGTAATTTGTCTGAATTATATGAACCAAACTAGTACGTTAGCGTGCATTCGCACGAGGCAGTATTTTTTGTCGCATGGTTATGAATACACATGTTACTCGTGTATTTGCATAGTTAAGAATACACATGTTACCCGTATATTCACATGGTTAATGACAAACATGTTATTTGTGCATTCGTATGGTTAAGAATACATATGTTTTCCGTGCATTCACATGGTTAAGAAGACACATGTTATTAGTGTATTCTCATGGTTAAGAACACACATTTTATGCATGCATTAATATGGTTTAGAATGCACATGTTACCCGTGTATTCACATAGTTTAGAACATACATGTTACTTATACATTTGCATGAGACATATTATTTTTAATGCATGTTTAGAAGCACATAAGTATCAGTATTATTAAAGATAAAGATACATATATATATATATATATATATTAGTAATAACATGTAATAATTTGATAAAATAAAATAAAATATAGAAACATAAACATTGTGAACTAATTTTATTGTATGTATTTCTGTTGTAACCATTTAATCTTCACTTGACGTCTATATATCTATCATGCACAAAATGTTTTGACACATTTTGTATTATCAAGCATAATTATAAATTTCATAGGTTCACCACCAATCTGATATAGAATAAACATGTATTTATTAGTCAAACATAAATTTATAATGAAGCGAACACAATCATGTATGTGATTAAAATATTTTCAATATTATGCATTTAGTTCACAAGTTGTTGGTCTAGTGGTGTAAGGCTCCGCTAGATCCCGGAATGACCAAAAGGTCAAATGTTCGATTCCTGAGAGCGACATTTGTTGGGAGGGACAACCACGCACCCCGAACGAGATTAATTCATTACCCAAAATGGTGAAGGAATACCCTTAATAATACCAAAAAAGATTAATATATAATTAATTGATAACTAAGAACTCGTTATTACTAGTACAATAAAGTTTTATACAAATACAATCACAAAAATTGAACAAAAGTAATTGAATAAAAGTAATTGACTGTCAACTCACAAAAGTGATTGAAGAAAAGTAAATTGAGTGATTTCTTGTATGGTTGTGTACCTATGTAGAAAAGTTTATGGAAAAATATTAATATTACCTACAATAATTAATTAAACGTTTTATCATCCATGTAAAACGAAAAGTCTTGAGTAGGAATGACAATATGGCGGGTCGAAGTCAGGTTTTTGCTTACCCATAATATTTTCATTGATTGCGAATGAATCTCAAAGAGATATATATATACAAAATAGAAGAGAATAATCACCCTTCAACAAAACTAACTACCCACAAAAACAGACATAAAACAAACTAAACAAAGTACACAACTATTTTAACATTCCCCTGCAAGTTGGAATGTACCATACATTTAAAGATTGAAATGATTATGTTGAACACAATATATACTTTAATATCTCCCCTTGTTGGTGAACGAATTCATTTATTAGTCTTGAAATCTGAATGTGAAGCAATATTGACGCTTAACTACCATTTAGCAGAAGCAATTTCATCCACTTGAACAACATACTTAACATCAACAATCTAGTCTCGAGATAACCAAACACGAACTTCAGAGATAACACTGAAAATCTGGTGGATGCGAATATGGACACCAACCAAAATGATTTGAATCGCCTCTAGACAATCATTTTCCACAATAACTTTTTTAAACCCCATATTCCAAACCAGTTTGAGTCCCTGATCCATAGCCAAAAGCTCTACTACGATAGGCAAACCAATACCAAAATTTGTAGAAAAAACAGACAACCAATTACATGTATGATCTCTAATAGTACCATCTCCACCCATATCCTTCAGACTTCTAACACAACTACCATCAACATTGACTTTAACCTGACCCTCATTCGGTCGACGCCAAGTAATCTCTTCCTCAAAACCGCCATTACTTAGATGACGACATAATAATAATTTAGTAACATATATGACACTATAGTTCATATAAAATTGATAATTTAAGTCACAAAATTGGTTGAAGAATTTAAACAATAATACAATATCATTCCCTAATATCTATTTCTTTAATATACAATTCAGTTCCACCGGCTTCACAGTTTAAACTAGAGCTGCTTACACCCTTAATGGTTATACTCCATTTTTTGTTTGGTTTAAGGAAAAGATTAGAAATTAAACCATTATTATTAAACTCGAATCGTTAATGACTTGATCACTATATTGTGTCGATGAGTCATTGATTGGATCAGTGGCTCAATAGTTAGACTAATTGACTTAATTTACATTAAAAATTGTAACTAAATCATACTAGTTAACATTATTTAATAATTTTATATTCCAAAGTAAAATAAATAAATTGAAAACATCATCAAATAAAATAAATATTATGCTTTAATTTCAAGAAAAATGCACAATAAGTTTAAAATTTAATTAAGTAAAGTTTTGTTAGAACATATAACAACTATAAACACAATTACAAATAAGATGAAAACACTTGATTTTCCCCTTCAACCATCTAGTCACCAATTTTAGGCTTAAATCGACTAAGCTGAAACTAATCAACCCAATTTTAATGCAGAATCAATTATATGATAGCTTCAGACTAATCTGATTCTTGATTCACAATTGAATTAGTTGGTTTAGGCTGATTTTTATATCACTGAATAAACTAAATAAAAGAAGATGATTTGATTTAATTCAATTTATGTTGGTTCATACTTCATGGTAAAAATACAATCAACTAGAATTATATGATTTATCATTTTATTTACTCTCATTGAAAATTTAAAAACCTAGAAAGCTGTAGTGATTGTTTTTATAAAGTTTTGGTCATTTTTTATATAAAAAGAACAAAAAGTTACAAAAGTATTTAACTCACTTGACATATATAATAACAAAAATTAAAACTCCTTACTAAAATGAGTGCACACCCGAAAACATAATTCACTTGACACATTTTACAATAAATATTCAACTTACATAAGTATTATAAGTATTAACATAAGAAAGTTGAAACTCCTACAAGTAACAAGTATGTATAAATTCATTACTTGACTAATAATAATAATAGACTATATGATTCAATTTACCCAATTTGAAAAATATTGAAACCTTGAATTGAATCATTGTCCCGTAGACGAAATTTTTTTGTAGTACGCTTGCGGTGTATATATTGTATAAAATGTTATGTATTTAATCAATTTCATACATTCAAGAGAATAAAATATCCTAATTATTTTCTCAATTTCAAATTTCAAATTAATTTATGATTTATGATTTATGATTTTTTTGTATGGGCTAGAGGCTGGAGCCCATTTCCTCCATCCATGAATCAAATCTTAATTTGACATATGTGGGTTACCTAGTTTTTAATAAAAAGAGAAAATGATGCATGTATCATTCACCATTCATATTTAATCAAATCTTATAGAGTAAAAGTTTTTACATTGTCATATCAATATCCACCATTCATATTTAAGTGTCATTATCTCCTTATTAAAAGTAGTAAGAATGAATAGTAAATAATGTATTAACTCTATATTTTTATCATATTACATTTTTTGGTAAAAAAAATGAATAAAACTTGCAAGGGCAAGTTGGGAATCACCAACAAAACCCCACTCCTCATTATCTATATTATATATATACTAGCGTGTTAACATGCACTGCGTGTATATCAACACGTTAACAAATAAGATGAAAACACTTGATTTTCCCCTTCAACCATCTAGTCACCAATTTTAGGCTTAAATCGACTAAGCTGAAACTAATCAACCCAATTTTAATGCAGAATCAATTATATGATAGCTTCAGACTAATCTGATTCTTGATTCACAATTGAATTAGTTGGTTTAGGCTGATTTTTATATCACTGAATAAACTAAATAAAAGAAGATGATTTGATTTAATTCAATTTATGTTGGTTCATACTTCATGGTAAAAATACAATCAACTAGAATTATATGATTTATCATTTTATTTACTCTCATTGAAAATTTAAAAACCTAGAAAGCTGTAGTGATTGTTTTTATAAAGTTTTGGTCATTTTTTATATAAAAAGAACAAAAAGTTACAAAAGTATTTAACTCACTTGACATATATAATAACAAAAATTAAAACTCCTTACTAAAATGAGTGCACACCCGAAAACATAATTCACTTGACACATTTTACAATAAATATTCAACTTACATAAGTATTATAAGTATTAACATAAGAAAGTTGAAACTCCTACAAGTAACAAGTATGTATAAATTCATTACTTGACTAATAATAATAATAGACTATATGATTCAATTTACCCAATTTGAAAAATATTGAAACCTTGAATTGAATCATTGTCCCGTAGACGAAATTTTTTTGTAGTACGCTTGCGGTGTATATATTGTATAAAATGTTATGTATTTAATCAATTTCATACATTCAAGAGAATAAAATATCCTAATTATTTTCTCAATTTCAAATTTCAAATTAATTTATGATTTATGATTTATGATTTTTTTGTATGGGCTAGAGGCTGGAGCCCATTTCCTCCATCCATGAATCAAATCTTAATTTGACATATGTGGGTTACCTAGTTTTTAATAAAAAGAGAAAATGATGCATGTATCATTCACCATTCATATTTAATCAAATCTTATAGAGTAAAAGTTTTTACATTGTCATATCAATATCCACCATTCATATTTAAGTGTCATTATCTCCTTATTAAAAGTAGTAAGAATGAATAGTAAATAATGTATTAACTCTATATTTTTATCATATTACATTTTTTGGTAAAAAAAATGAATAAAACTTGCAAGGGCAAGTTGGGAATCACCAACAAAACCCCACTCCTCATTATCTATATTATATATATACTAGCGTGTTAACATGCACTGCGTGTATATCAACACGTTATCCTATCGTTTGTAATGTATGGTTTGTATTTTATAAATTCAAATATAATTTTTTGCGTTAAATTTACGGCTGAATTTATTCAATTGGTCTAATATTCAATTTTTTAAATACACTTTTAAAATAAGAAGATAATAATGATAAAATAAGAAAATAATATTATATGGTTTTTTGATAAAAACATGGTGTAACTATCACCATGATATAATTTTCTTTTTCCTATTTTACCCTTAACCAATTTTAATTTCTACAAAAAAATAATCATATGTAATCAACACTAACATTTTAACCATCATTTACCTTAATTTGACATAATATAAAGTGCACCAAATAAATATTACAATGTAAATTACATTTAATACAAAAATATTCTAATTCACCAGAATAAAATATATAAAACTTAAATTTTTGACATCAGAAAGTAAAATGTGGGTCGACAGACATGAAGTGTCTATCGCCACACTAGTACTGTTAATCAAGTCAAAACAAATAATAACCACCACTATGATATAAGTTTTATATTTCCAAATTTATCATTTTGTAACCTATGTCATTAATAATTATTATAAACTTCCACACATTACTTCCATTGCTTTCACTCTTTATATTATATATTATTAATCTTCCACACATTCTGTTATTTTTATCTTCTCTCTTTCTCAACCCAAGAAGAACACACAATAACACAAAAATCATCCAACAAATCTGTAATGATTATTAGACGCACAAAATGAGAAAATTGCATAAGTTTTATGTAACGTCTCGAAAAAAATACTTCTCAAAAACATTGCGGAAAAATGGGTAATTTTTTTTTGAATAAAGAGATTATATAAAATTGTTTCCTTTTTAAAAACTTTCCTTTTCCGGTACATCACTTTAAGTAACTCGAATGCAGAAAATCAACTTATCGTTATCGAACGATAACTTAACTTGATTCACAATTTCCTGAATAACACAATGCATATAATCAGTTAAGTCATCTTTAGTTCATACAAACTAAGTCAACAAAGGCGGAAACTACATCGCCACTAACATATACAAAATCCAAAAAGAAAGGACGGAAATACTAATCATCGCCAACAGACACTAAACAAAGACATGAACAAGCTGAAGCCGTCAGTGTTTCGAAAGTCACAAAATGATGAGCAACTCCTA
>NW_017726577.1:0-684 GCF_001865875.1 Lupinus angustifolius | reverse complement strand
CTTTGCACTTTCAATCTCCCCCTTTTTGATGATGACAAACACTTCATCAAAATTCTTCAATTGTTGATGGATAAGCTTGATGATGATTTTGCAGAATGGTTGACTAAGGTTGTTTTTCTAGGAACAAAGTTAAAGCGCATTGCTTCCTTGTAGGTAAGCAAAATTATGTACGGAAGCTTGATAGAACAACCTGCAGAAGCTTTATACAACCTGCAAAATGAATATAACACAACAAGCAACCTTTCTTTCCCTCTTGACATTATCAAAAAGATAAACGTATTCAATTCTAGTCAAAAGTTAGGAGAGATATTATGGATATGACAGACTGTAATTAATTCAATTAAACTTGGGTATGTAACTAATTAACCAGTTGTAAAGAAGCTTGAACAAATTCACAATTTTTACATCATGTAATCGATTAAGTGAAACTGTTAATCGATTAAATTGACAGCAGATAGCCACAGAACAGTTTGAATGACATGAAAGGTTATGCAGAAGCAAATCAATCACATAATGATTAAGCATTTCATATATTTGAGCCGTTTGCAATAGGCACAATCATTCAATATTATCACATATACCAATCATGATCAAGATTCATTTCAAACAAAGTAAAGTACTATATGCAACATAATTAACAAGCAAGTATAAACGCGATAATTCGAATTCATTTTACCACAAAAT
>NW_017726576.1:0-2772 GCF_001865875.1 Lupinus angustifolius | reverse complement strand
AGTGTTGCCATACTTGTAGATGCCCATCTTGTGAATTAAACTCTCACCAATCAAGTGATCCTTGTCTGAGCAGTCCATCACCATAGTATCTGAAATATCAATGTGTAGATAGTTAATAACTCGGGATATGAAAATACTATACAGAAGTAGTCTTGATTGAGAGACTAAGACGCTATACATGACCTTCAAAATCTCATCAGGCCAATTTATCATGATGTTTTCCTTCACAGCAAACATAAACCTCCAATCATTCACGGTAGGTTGTGCATGATTTGTGTTTCTCTGAATCAATATGTAGGCAATCAAGTAGTGTAGGAGTCTGTTTTCTACGGACAGTGACCCAACTTTGGTCAATTCGCCTTGGACATAGAGTTGAGGTCTATGCAAGCACGACTTATACATTTCAATAACATCGAATGAGTTGTCGTTTGCCCAACCACAATCACTTAGACTAGCACCAGAAAAAGCGAAACCACCCACATTCAAACAAGTTTCCAGCTACCATCGACCAATATTTCCCATCTTTATATCTAAAATTTACATAATACTCCCTAACTAGAGCAGGGTATATATTACCTTTAAATTCCAAGAAGGGGACAGCCCCTTGAGCTTGTAAGCCATACGGAAATTCGAAGTTCTGTTCTGCAAGCCAAGTCACATTCGCAAACCGGATATAGGTGGATTTTCTTCCCTGAAATTTCTGCAACTGAGTTTCTTGTAGAATTAATGAGTAGTATGGGTCCCCGCGGTTCTGCCTTGGTTGTGGAGGAAGCACAATTTTTGGAGCACACGGTGGACGTTGTGTGGTTGTCTTGATTCTCTTTCCACGACCTCTCTCCATAGCAATCAAACACTGAATCGTGATGGAGGTTTAGAGGAAGGTTGAGGAAAACCTAGGGTAAGGTTTTGAATTTGGGGAAAACAAATGCTTGGAAATAGGAGATGAGGAAGACGGTTTATGGAGTGAAAATGCGGTGGGGTGATTCGGTTTAGGGCTAGGATTAAGCTTAGGATGATGTTGGACTTGTTCCTCTGAGATTTGAGAGAAAATGGGATGAATGGGTTTTGAAAAGTGTCCAGAAACGCTTCTGTTTCTGATACACTGATGCCGTTAATCGATTAACAACATCTCCTAATCGATTAACCTGAGCTGAAAATACCAGTTTTAAAAGTTTGGCCCAGGTAATCGATTAATTGAATTACTTAATCGATTAAATGCATTAGTTTCAGCGTTTTGGATGTTTTTTTAAAAGCATGCATGGATTTCAAACTTAATTAGATAATTTGATGTTAAGCTATCACATATATTTAAAGATTTTAAGCACAGAATCATGGATTATACAAGGAATCATAAGCATTCAATCATCATTTACAAAACATTCAAAGGGGATCATGCAAGGCAATAAATAAAAAATTATTAATCAAGACATTTTTCATCAAGGATTCCTAGTTCTCTTTGAAGAACATAGAAAGTATTTCGTGAGAGGGGCTTGGTGAAAATATCTTCCAATTGTTTAGTTGTTTCAACAAATGCTAATATACAATCACCTTTTTGAACATGATCACGCAAGAAATGATGCGTTATTTCAATATGCTAAGTTCTAGAATGCAAGACGGGATTCTTGGAGAGATTAATGACACTCGTGTTATCAAATTTAATAGGGATCTTTTCTAATATGAGCCCAAAGTCCTTAAGTTGCTACTTCATCCAAAGGATTTGAGCACAACACACGCCAACGACAATGTATTCCGCTTCAGCGGTGAACAAAGCAACACACGCTTTCTTTTTGCTGTGTCATGCAACTAGGAAGCTGCCTAATAGGTGACAAGTCTCACTAGTGCTTTTATGATACAACTTACACCCAGCAAAGTCGGAATCGGAATAACCTACCAAGGATAGAGAGACATCCCTAAGATACCATAATCCCATATGAATAGTTCCTTTTAGATATGTCATGCTACGTTTCACAACAATATAATGTGACTATTTTGGCATAGTTTGAAACCTAGCACAGATGCAAACGCTGAACATAATATCAGGGCGACTAGCAGTTAAATACAATAAGGAACCGATTATCCTGTGATATTTGGTTACCTCAATCACTTTTCCCATTTCATCTCTATCCAGATAACATGCAGATGCCATAGGTGTAGATGCGTCCTTACGCTGCTCCTTGTCGAATTTCTTCAATAATTCCTTACAATATTTCGAATGATGGATGAAGATGCCACTTTCCATTTGTTTGATTTGAAGTCCAAGAAAGAAGGTCAGCTCACCCAACATCGACATCTCAAACTCTCCCTACATCAACTCAGAAAACTCCTTACAAAGGATGTCATTAGTAGATCCAAAGATAATATCATCAACATATATTTGTACGAGTAAAACATGATTATCAGATCTACGAATGAATAGAGTGGTGTCGACCAAACCTCTTTCGAACCCTTTTTCTAGAAGGAACGAGCTCAATCTATCGTACCAGGCTCTAGGAGCTTGTTTTAGGCCATAGAGGGCCTTCTTGAGTTTATATACATGGTTCGGGTATTTGAAGTTTTCAAACCCTGGTGGTTGGTCTAGGTACACCTCCTCTTGAATATATCCATTTAAAAAGGCACTTTTAACATCCATTTGAAAAAGTTTAAAGTTCATGATTGATGCAAATGACAAGAGCATCCCAATGGCCTCAAGTCTGGCTACAGGAGCGTAGGTCTCATCATAATCGATGCCCTCCTCCTGGTTGTAGCCTTTGGCCACTAGGCGAGCCTTATTTC
>NW_017726575.1:0-12897 GCF_001865875.1 Lupinus angustifolius | reverse complement strand
ACATGAATAGACTCTTCTACTTGCATGGTATATTTATTAAACACACGGAATGCCTTGTTATGTAATGGATATCCTAAAAATATGCCCTCATAAGCTTTCGAGTCAAATTTTGCTAAAATTCTTTTTCCATAATTCAACATAAAACATTTGCAACCGAAAGCATGAAGATGAGCAATATTAGGTTTTCAACCATTAAAAATTTCATAAGGTGTTTTTGAAGAAGTAGGTCTAAGTAATAATCTATTTATTAAATAGCATGCTGTGTGAACTGCATCAGCCCAGAAATACTTTGGGACCTTGCTTTCATTTAGCATAGTCCTTGCGAGTTCCTCTAGAACTCTATTTTTCCTCTCAACAACTCCATTTTTTAGGGATACGTGGAGCTAAGAACTGATGCATAATACCATATTTATTACAGAACTTATTAAATTTATGATTTTCGAATTCTCCGCCATGGTCGGATCGAATGTAAATAATATTTAGGTTAGACCGGTTTTGGATTTGCTTGGCTAGACATTTAAAAGATTTATAAGCATCGCTCTTTGATGCTAAAAATAAAGTCCAAGTGAATCTAGAAAAATCATCGACAATAACTACGGCGTAATAGCTCCTACTAAAACTCATAATTTGTGATGGTCCAAACAAGTCCATATGGAGAAGCTCCAATGGTCTAGTAGTGGATATCACATTCTTTTTGTTAAAAGAATTCCTGACTTGTTTACATTTCTGACACATGTCACAGGAATCTTGAGCTTTAAAATCGAGTTTTGGAAGACCGATTACTAAATTATTTTTTGATAATTTTTCTAAATGCTTCACATGTATGTGAGCGACACATCTATGCCAAAACCAGATGTCATCTTCTTTTGAAATAAGACATTTTTCGAAAAGAGAAGTGACATCCTCCAAGATTAACCATATAGATATTATTTACCCGATGCCCGACAAACTTAACGTTATTAGATAATTCATCACAAATGATACAATAGTCAGAATCAAAAGACACAATATTACCTTTGTCGCATAATTGGCTTGTACTCAATAAATTGTGTTCAAAACCTTCTACATAGAGGACATTCTCGATTATTGTGTGGGTTGAGTTGCCAATCTTCCCAGTGCCCAAGATTTTTCCTTTGTTGTTGTCTCCATAGGTGACGAATCCCTTTTCCGCTATCAAGATACCAATTTTGTTTGTGTTAGAAGACATTCCTGCAATATAGATCACCTACTAGACTCAGGTATCCAAATTATGTTGGGTCCTTTTTTGTTAGTGACTAGGGAGTTGTCTCCCTTTCTTACCCAAGCGTAAACACCACTGGGTATCCCATATCTCCTGATATAACAGGAATGAGAAGTATGGCCATAAGTGCCACAGTAATGGTTGTAGCCACACATTCATTGGAGTAGTGACCAATTCAGTTACATTTAAAGCATTTGACTCTTTTCTTGTCAAATTTCTTCTTACCTCTTCTCCAATTGTTGTATTCTCTTTTGTTTAATCTATCTGATTGATCATGATCATGTTTGATTTGTCCTTGAGATTGTGTACCTCTCTTAGAACTAGATCTGGAGTCCTTTCCTTGACCCCAACCATTTTGTGTTCCTCTTGCATTCTAGCTACTCATTCTTGAAACTTGAGCCAATAATGCTTGGTTTTCAGTAGGCTTCTCCATTATTCTTTCATTAATCCTTTGCTCATGTGTTTCTAGGGAACCATGCAAGTCCTCTATCTTCAATTCCTCCAATTTCTTGGATTCCTAAATGGAAATCATAAAGTGATCAAACTTGGGGTTGAGGGTTCTTAATATCTTCTCCATAATTTTTTGATTTGAAATTGGCTCTCCACAAGCCTTCATTGCATTAGTGTGGGTGATGATTTTGTTGAAGAACTCAGCTACTTTCTCATTGTTCTCCATTTGCATCAACTCATATTGGTGTCTCATGGTTTGCAACCTCACCTTCTTAAGTTGTACAACCCCTTCACTACAGATCCTCCAAGTTTCTTGTGAAGTTTCAGCTCCTGCAATCTTCTCAAAATGAACTTCATCAATACATTGATGAAGGAGGAACATCACCTTGCAATATTTCTTCTTTTTTCTTTGTAAGATTGCATCTGAGCCTCAATGGGATTTGTAGGGAGGTCTGGAAATCCTTCTTCTATGAGCTCACTCACTTCTTAATACCCGAAGATGATCTTAATCTGCACACGCCATCTATTTCAATTTTTGCCATTAAGAACATGGAGATTTGTTGAGAAATTTGCACCACTTGGACCCATTGCTTTGATAGACCTTGTGCTCTTGATACCAGTTTGTTGGAGCCTCGATGCACACTGCTCCTTTAATCTTGCAGCAGAAACTAGATTGAGAGGAAGACAAAAATGAAAAACATGTTTCATGGACATAGAGCAAGAGTAAGAGATGAAGAAATTGTATGTGTATATGACAGAAGTGTTGCTGAATAATACTTGATATTTTTCATTTCAACTAGAATGATAGATTGTTATTTATAACAGATTTCCTAACTAGAAAAACTAACTTAAAAATATAAAAATAGAAAGTTTGTTTGAGGCTAGCTAACTCATTTTTTGAGTTTTGGATTACTCTCAACAAGCGGTTGTACCTTGGCCATTGGTGGTTCGACCCTTTCGCCTATGGATCGTTGAGATAATAGTTCTGTAAGCGAATATTCGTGAAAAGTTCCAATAGAATGTAGTATTACCATGTTCTTTTACTTTTTTCTTTCTTCTCCAAACTACTACTGCATATCCACCTTATACTATATGAGTTACTTCATTTTTTATCCTTGCTCAACAAGTTATTAGGGAGGATAAAATTGTTGCTGCTTTACAAGAGATGTTGTAGAAAGTTGACATTGGAGGTAAGCTATATGCAAGTTACCTTTCTTTTGAATAGAATAATTTTTTGTACAACACATTGGTTCTCACACCTTCAATTTACAATTATAAAGTCTTCTTATATTTGTCAAGTGATTTTTTCCATGTGCAATTTTCTATCATTATTGTTTTCCTTTTAAGGTTGTCCAACGTTATAATGATAACCATTTTAATTTTTATACTCGAAATATTTTTCAAAATTTATTATTTTCACTCCGGGATAATGAATTATTTATTCTAATACATTTTCTTAAAAGACAATTGCAGTGGAAGGATTTGTCTCCACAATTTGTGGCAGAAGACACTAAATCTTTATTTATGGAATGAGGAATAAAGTAATTTATTGCATACTCTATTATTGGAGTGTTATGTTGATGCTACTTTGGTGTTTGCTGTAATGGAGTTCAGGTTTCTCTAACTTTCACTTCATTTAGCTTGCATCACTTTAGTTTTTCTACTTGGAGATTGGTAATTTTTATTTTATAACTACATACTGGAAATAAGATACATACACATATAACGTTGAAATGACCTATTGAGTTGGTTTTTCAACATGTCTTTGCTATTCTAATCAAGTATTGTCTAGAAGAATTACGGTCAACATTCCAAAATCAATGTTAGTTTGATTTTATTCGTAAACCAACTTCAAAAACTTTGCACAACATTTTCACCTACCTTTCCTTTTTTTTTTCTACACTAATTACTTCATGTCTTTTCATCCATATTTCAAAGTTCTTTTTTTTTTCTTTCAAATTTGTTGTTGCAGCTCATGCTCACAAAAGAATATTCTAACTAGACATTGATACCACTTTTGTTTGCTCCACAGTAGCTATTGTTATTGTGTTGCTATTCAAGAAGTTAAATCTTTTTCGTGACTATAAAATATATGTCAAATAGATGTAACTTTGGAAAATGGGTTGCAAGGAGCTACCTTTTAGATTAAAGGAATATTCACAAACCAAGGGAGTAGTAACTAAAATCAAGGAGTCTTATATGGTTTTGTTTGATGATGTTATAGGTGCTTTGGAAGAAGCATACACTAAGGACTTGGAAAAGGACAAAGAGGATCAAGATGATCAAGAATCCAATGAGGACCATCAAGACTTGTCGAGGATGTGGAAAACCAAGAAAGACCATCCACTTGATAAAATAATAGGTGATATCACTACGGGGGTGGTAACCCATAGTTCTTTGCATAATTTTTGTAATTTTGTTGATTTCATATCACATTTAGAGCCTAACACTATAGATGAGGCAATAGAGGATGAGCACTAGGGTATAGCTATGCAAGAAGATCTAAACCAATTTGAACGTAATAATGTGTGGGACTTGGTCCCTAAATGAAAAGACCATCCGATAATTGTGACTAAGTGGGTCTTTAGAAATAAACTTGATGAATCTTGCTTAATAATACGAAATAAAGCACGCCTTGTGGCTAAGGGATAGAACCAAGAGGAAAGTATCGATTACGATGAAACCTATGCCCCTGTTGCGAGGTTAGAGGCCATTAGGATGCTATTGATATTTGCATCGATCATGAACTTTAAATTGTTCCAAATGGATATCAAGAGTGCCTTCTTGAATGGATTCACTCAAGCGGAGGTTTATGTCAAACAACCGCGCGATTTTGAAAACTATAAATTCCCGAACCATGTCTATAAAATCAGAAAGGCACTTTATGGCCTAAAGCAAGCTCACTGAGGTTGGTATGATAGATTGAGTACTTTTCTCTTAGAAAAGGGGTTCGTTAGGGGCAAAATTGACACAATGCTTGTTATCCAAAAATCAGATAATCATGTCTTGTTAATACAAATATAGGTTAATGATATTATTTTTTGGAGCTACTAACGACCTCTTTTGCAAGGAGTTTTAGGATTTGATGCAGGGTGAATTTGAAATGTCAATGATGGAAGTGTTTTCCTTCTTCCTCGGATTACAAATAAAGCCAATAAAGAGTGGCATATTTTTCCACCAGTCAAAATACTATAAATAATTACTTTGCAAGTTTGAGATGGAAAAGTGCAAAGAAGCATCCACCCCTATGGCATCCTCATGCTACTTAGACAAAGATGAAAAAAGAAAAGAGGTAGTGGTAAGTAAATATCGCGGCATGATAAGATCGTTATTGTACTTAACTACGAGTCGCCCTGATATTATGTTTAGCATTTGCATGTGTGCAGGATATCAATCTATGCCTAAAGAATCACACTTAAGTTTTGTTAAACGAATCATGAGATACTTAAAGGGAACCCTTAATATGTGATTATGGTATCCTAGGGATGCCTCACTATCCTTGGTAGGATATTCTGATTCCGATTTTGTTGGGTGTAAATTGGATCAGAAAAGCAGTAGTGGAACTTGCCACCTATTAGGTAGCTCCTTAGTGTTATGACACAAAAAAAAAGCAAGCTTGTATTGCTTTATCCACCACCGAGGCGGAGTACATTGCCGCTAGTGTGTGTTGTGCTAAAATCCTTTGGATGAAGCAGCAACTTATGGATTTCGGTCTCAATCTAGAAAAGATACCGATTAAATGCGACAATACAAGCGCCATAAACCTATCCAAGAATCTCATCTTGCATTCTAGAACCAAGCATATATAAATAAGACATCATTTATTGTGTGATCATGTTCAAAAGGTGACTATATGCTTGAATGTTTTGAAACCACTAAACAACTAGCAGATATTTTCACCAAGCCCCTTCCACGAGATTCATTCTTTGTTCTTAGAAGAGAACTTGGAATTCTTGATGAACAATATCTTAACTAGTTTGGATATTGGTATTGAGTGTCTTTGCATGACAAATATGCTTATCTTTATAATATATGTTGAATACATGTTTCCCTTGTGATTTTAATATGTATTCTTGATTATATGTTTATGTGCTAGAAATGTGTAATTCTGTCTAGAATAGATTCTTCAGTTAAGTGTCTTTTCATGCATTGTAAATCTCAAAAACATACTTAATTCTGCAATTTTACTAATGTTAATCGATTAACTTGTGTTATAATCGATTAAACTGAGTTCTAGTAGCTTAAGCTTTTTAAATTTTTTTTAAATCGATTAAGTCTTCCTTTAATCGATTAACTAGGCTCAGCTGCTTAAGACCTTAATTGGTCTTAATCGATTAACAGGAGCATTAATCGATTATCGACAATAGAGTATATCAGATTCAGTATGCTTTTGGGAAAGATTTTTCAAATCCTAAATCACAAATTTCTACCATTTCTTTTGTCAATCTGTAAATTTGATCTTTCCTAGTCATATAGCAATCCAAATAGAGCTTTAATAAGCCTAGTTAGTCATCAATTTGCCCTAAAATCTCTAGAAATTAGGAAACCTAGAATTTTCCCCAATTCAAAAACCTAGCCTATAATCACTCTAAATCGATTACATAATCGATTAAACCTCTCTAATCCTAAAAATATGGCTCTGCATCCTGCCATGGTGACAGGGGGATCGCGGCGACACCTACTACTCACTAATTCTACAAGGAACTCGTTTGGAAAAATTTGAAGGAATGAAGCCAACATACATTCGCTATGCGGATATGGCTTGGATGATAAAACAAGGCTTCGAGTTTCCTCATAGATTAGAAATTCAGGGTGTGAACCAATTTCTCTAGCTTAATGATAAGGTATACCCTACTCTAGTTAGGGAGTTCTATGCTAATTTTAGATACAAAGATGGTAAATATTGGTCTATGGTTTCGGGAAAATTGTTTGAGCTGAATGAGACCTTATTTCTGGATGTGGGTGGGATGTCTAGTGACGGTTGCGACCTAGGAGATTGCTCAAATAAGTTATGGAACTCATTTGATGCTACTGAAATGTAAAAATCTTGTCTCAGAGGACCGCACTTGTACGTGCAAGGAGAGTTAATAAAGGCTGGTTCGCTATTAGTTGAAACCGACTTCTACATTATATTGTTTCATATATTCTGGTACAAAGGAACATAAATCATGTCCAACCAACTATAAACGACCTAAAGTTTATGTTTGCTATCCGAGAAAACATAATGATCAACTGGATCGAGGAAATTCTAAAGGTTATGTTTGGTATCTCAACCTCTTCAACCACGTTTCTTACTTATGGTATCTTCATATCCTACATCATTGACCATCTAGAAATAGATACATCTGATACAGTGATCATCACAACAAACTCTCGTGAGCACTTGATTTGTGATAACCTAATCCACAAAATGGGAATCTTTAAGTATGATAATGCCTGAAAATACCAGGAGGATCACAATACAATTGTGGATTTGGATGTTTCTGATGAAGAAATTCCAACTACTTTGGATGAGCAGGTTCCTAAAAATCAGGGGCAGGCTGCTACTATGCCTCAAGAACCACCTTTCGGGATAGTTCATTTGGACGCCATGGAATAGAGGCTCAATGCTCGCATTAACACACACTATGAGTCTCTAAGGAATCTCATTCAGTCGGGGTTTGAGAGACAAAATAAACTGTTAAATGAAGAAATCAACAACTTAGACTTCCTCATCCAGACCAGCCACGACATCATGCATTCGTAACCAAGATGTCCTCCTTCGTCACCTTAGGAATAGTTTAGGAGCGTCTACTCTTTAGGGTGTTATGTTTTCTATATCTTTTGAGTCTTGTACTTCATTTTATTTTGGCATCGTGTCTTTTTGCTTGTAATATGCTTTCAAACTCTTGCTATGTACTCACTTCAATTCGCTATTTCATGTTTTTTTGAATAATGTTTAATCATTTTGATAGTTTATGAATTGTGGTTTTTTGTGAGAATCTTGACCATATCTTGCGTGTATATTATATGAATTGTGATTAATCCATGCATAACCTGAATAAATCAGAATTATTAATCATTCCATGCCTAATTGTGTTTATACATGTTGGATCTGGCATACAAATCTTGTTCATATTCTATTCTTGACAGTTTAATGGATTAAGTGCCTTGATAATCGATTAAATGCAATGATTTATGTACTTGTTCAATTCTGTAAAAATTGGTTAATCATTCATAACATGTAGTTAATGATTAATAACAGTTTCTTTTCATAAACTATAATATCTCTTCTTACTTTTGACAATTTATTACGATTTAATTGTCTATAATTTTTGATAATGTCAAAAAGGGAGAAAAGTTGTTTTGTTGTTTGATGTGTTTCTGGTTGTTGAGCTTTCGTAACTTGGCTACCTAAATCTTGCTTAAATCACCTCGCTGCTTGGTTGAGGGGGATAACAAAGTGAGGGGGAGCAGCGCAACTTTGACATTTAAGCAACCTAAGAAAACACATGTTGATCATTGTTAAGTGCAAAAATTATCTTAAATAATAAGGATATTAAACACATTTTAACCTTAAAAGTCTACATAAATGTAATTCATAATATATATCGAGTCAAATATTTGCTCCAAATTCAATGACATGTGTTTTTATGATATTTAAAGTAATTACATACTAAAAGGAGCAAAAGATGCCAAATGAGATCCTAATGCTAATCAGAATCTTTGAAGATAATTATTCAACTACCTAATTCTTATCAAGATCTTTGAAGATATGATTGAACTACCTAAATCAAATTACAATCATTGAAGATAATGGTTCAACAACCTAATTTTAATCATAATCTTTGAAGATAAGGAAAAAATATGGAAAAATAGTATAAATAGGAGAGTAGCTATGAGTTGAAGGCATATGTGGAATCACTCATCATCACTAATCACCAATTAGAGGAGAAAATATTAGGATTGGAGACAACTAGATGACTTTAGCTCCCACAGGAATGAGTAGCTAAATCCTTCTATCTGGGGTTAGATGTAATTATTTCACTCGATGTGTCCAATTGACTATTTAATTGACTAATATTATTCCCTTGTTTTTCCTTGATTACTCTTATTCTTAATACTTGTTTTGGTTTGATCACCCAATACATGATATCAAGTTTAAAGATGAGTAATGGAAATTTCCATGTTCATACTAGATCTAGAATATATCTACTAGTAACATATTCATGCCTAGGAATATGATTGATTGAACTAGCCATTCTAACACCAACATTATTAAGATTAGATGATTAATTTATCAACGAATTGAGAATTAGTTTATTTAGTCATTTGATCTGTTTAGTCAAGGAATTGATAAATAGATAAGAATTGGTGGTAGGGAAATCCTAGGAATTATCATATATGAATTTAATTATTGGATACTAGAGGATAAATACTGAAATCTAATCCCAGGTTCTGCATCTCTGAACTTAATATTTTTAAATCGTTTACTTTTATATTTGTTTAATTTTAATACTCTCACTAAATAAAAACCTTTTTCTACCCAACTTTCATTATTTTCTAATTAAAAGAGTATCAAGCAAGTTCTTGTGGATTCGACAATCTTATATACTTGTTTGCACGACCCATTTGGTTAAAAATAACAACCAATTTTCCGGTTACATTTAACCAACCTAAGAAAATACATGTTGATTATCATCAAGCTCATCAAATAAGGATTTGGTGTAGAGTTTGTCATCATCAAAAGGGGGGGGGGGGGGGATTGAAAGCGTAAAGAGTCAAGACTTGCACATTTGATGCTAACCTAAGTTTTGATGAAGACAATGGGCATGCAAGTAAGCTTGAAGATCGTACAACAAACAACGAGCCGAAGACTCAAGGTTTACATCTATAGACTTAGGATATTGTAAACTTTACTTTTATTACAAGTCTTAAGATGATTTCCTTAAATCGAGTCTAGGTTAGGTAAACCTAGGTGGATTCTCACAAGAGACTTAATATAAATAAGATTAAAATTAAGACATCGTATCTAGATATCATATGATAAGTAGGCTCATCCATTCACATACATAGTCTTATACATTAAAGGTATTATATTTGAAAAACTATGCATAGCATGTGCATATCATATAGGTAATTTACCTTACATCAAGAAAAACATTTTTAATTAGTATAATCAATTAAGTACTACGTGAAATTGATTATCGTGAATTACAGTAGCTAACCAATCTAATGTTGATAGTGTATTAATCGATTAAGACACTATATAATCGCTTAAGACATAATAGAAAAACTAACTTTTAATAGTCTGTTAATCAATTAAGTAGATGAATAATCGATTAATATAGACATCAATATGTTTGGTATAAATGCTAAAATTTTGGCCCATGTGGCATAAGGTTCATATCTTGCATATTAAGAAGATATTTGAGCATACATTGTCATATAGGTTGCATTAGAAAAGCTTAGAAAATAAGAGCATGTTGAATAGGGCTTAGAACTTGAAGTTGTAGCATGCATCTCTAGGGCTTTTTATGCATACCATTCATTCTTGTTTTCTTGATAAGATTTTAAAGTGAAAGTAAGAAAAGTGTGTTTTCTGAAAATTGTGAAATCTATTTTGTGACAACCTTTGCATAATTTTCTCATATAGAATAGGTTCTTGTGAGTATTTTTCTAAGAGTTTTAGAGTTGAGTTTACATTGTTATATTCGAGTATTAAGTACTCAAGAAAACTCAAAATCTATATTTATCAAGGAAAGTGATCTCTTGGTGAGTAACTTTACTTCAAGAAGAGATCTTGTTTTTCTTCACGAAGACTAGAAGGTCTTGGTGCAAGCGATACCTAGCTGGGGCCTAATCACGAAAAGATAGGTGATCTTAGTAGGCGAGACAGAGAGGTCAAACCGAGGTTGTCAAGCTTGTAGAGACCAAGATAGTTGCGTCTTAGTTTTATCGTTTATTAGAAGTTTGTGTGTATCAAATAATATTTCGATAGTGAAGAAGAAAAATTTCCCAAGATCAGAAGAAGAGGCCTAGATGTAGTTTGCAGTGGACCGCAAACAAACTAGGATAAAAATTTCCTTATGCATTTTCTAAACCTAATCTCATTTAAATTTGCTTATTATATTCTTGCTAATTGAATTGATTTTGTATTACATGTTATAATCTGTGTTAACATCATTCGGTAATCTCTATAATCAACTAATTGCATAAGGATTGGTAATCGATAACTTGCATAGCAAGAAACCATTAAAATCAAGAATCTGCAATAATATAGGATAATCGATTATCCACACGCATAATCGATAAAGTCCAACACAGATTAATCGATTAATACTAAGCTTAATTGATTAAGTGTAGTAGTTTTCTGTATTGTGCAAAATATAGGAAAAATGGAGTAAGTGATCCACGACACCTATTCAACCCCGCCTTCTAGGTGTATTTTGACTTGCTAATACCTAACACTTTTGTCGTTGACAAGAAATTCATGGATTAGTCATATGTTCAACCCCGCCTTCTAGGTGTCATTGACTTGCGAATACTTAATTGTCGTTGACTTGCTTCCTTATTTAGAAAGTATATATTTAACAATGTTCGCTTAAGTGAGCATTGTTAAATGTCTAATTTCTACAACACTTCAATTTTTTTTTAAAATCTAACACTATATTCTAGTATTCTACTACGCTCACATAGACAGTGTCCGAAGGCACTGTTGAATGACAATTTTAAGCACTATTATTTTGCTATTCTGACATATTAAGAGAAAAGAAAAAAGGTGAAGTGTGGGTTGGTCTGCATGAAGAGATAAGGATTATTTCTTTTATAAATATATCATATATAGGATAAAATTGTAGTAACTTGATCCCCTACTTATATTAATATGATAAATATATTTTATGATACATGCTATCAAGACCATAATTACTTAAGGCATAAATAGAAATGTATTTCGTAATTGTTCTCATGGTGATAGGAGGTTGAGTCGAGTAGTAGTCAGGCTAGAGCATTTCCTGGAGTTGCTGAGTTGAACTTGGACCTGTTAGTAGAGGTACCTGAAAAGGTGCTCCGACGATCAAGTTAATAAGTGACTAAGAGATAAGATAGAGAATAATAGCTCAAAATATGAGTAATAAGTATGTTTTGATGTCAAGATATAGAGATCAGGGTTCTAGATACTTCCTTATGGGGGATCCCCTGTTCATGGTGAAGGTGAATGGAATATTCTCTAACTAGGACTGTTGGCATAACCCACCATTTGGACTTTTCGACTTGTTCTAGCTGATTAGGAGACTGCTTTATGCATGTCATATGGCATGGCCAGGCTGCACTCTGACCATGGTTGAATTATATCCTGTAACAGGCTTAGTAGCCATAATCTAGGCTTGTCCTTTCTGTAGAGAAAGGAGTTAGACGAGAGTTGGAGGCGACATATAATATGTGTCGAAAGTGTTATAGACGGGTTGCAAAAGTGTGGTCCTAGTACTAGCCTATTGGGATGCACTCGGGTGACGATATGTCTCCTCGTGTAGTTCCACTCATCGGCTTGAACCATCAGTCCTCGCAGTATAAGTCCTTGTTAGTTGCTCGATCTTGGTCGGTCTTGAATATTCCAGCCTGGTCAAAAGGGTAGCCGTTTGACTGGGGTGGAACAGTTGCCCCATTTTAGTGTGGTTGAAAGTTGGGCATGCTAGTAGACATGAGTGTTTCTGACTTTGAGTTTGGGTAATGTTGTGTGCAACCATTGTAACTTTGATGCATGCATGTTGAAGTCAAATACATGTTGGTTTCTCATGATTGTTGGCATTATGGAGCTCGAATGTGAAAGTGTGCATGTCAAGAGGAACACTTTGGAAAGCTCTCCTTGAATGTCATGGTTTTGATGAGGACAACTTGTGCCTAAAAGAGCTTGAAGATCACCAACAAATCAACGTGCTTAAGTCTTTTATTTGGTACTAGGCTTAGACTAGATTCTAGTTTAAGTTGAGTCGAAGGCTTAGGGCACCTAATACATGTCTCATATGCATATATCTTTTAAATCATTTCATCCATGAGATATGTCATTCATAATATGTTCATGCATTACATAAATACATGTATATGTGCATTCTAGGCATAAAACTAAGTGTTAAACATGTATCATCTAAGTGCATAACGTATTTGATGTTTTGTATTTAAAATATACATTTTATTTACTGTTAATCGACTTAACTAATCCTTTAATC
>NW_017726574.1:0-45933 GCF_001865875.1 Lupinus angustifolius | reverse complement strand
GTGGTTGCTACTGGAACACGTTTTTAAATGCTGTTAATCGATTAAGGCATTACGTTAATCGATTAACCTAACTGTTTGTTAAGTTGTTGGAACTGAAAAACTGAAAAACAGAATCAGTTATGATTTTGAATCACGTTAATCGATTAAGTTGGCATTTAATCGATTATCTGGGGTTCTGGACTGATTCTTTATAAACTGCGTTTTCAGAATTAATGTCATATGTTGCATGCTTCATTTATTAGAGAGTTAGAGCATTTTACGTGTTAATTGTTGCATCCATTTGTTACGTGCATTTGTGAGTTTAGAAATGAGAGATTCCTTGCTTTAGGATTGAGTGCATTTAATGTTATAATCTCTTATGTTTTCCCTCACATGTTCATGCATATTTTGATGCGTTTTTCATGAAGTTTTATGATTCTGTAACTTCTGTTTTCATAACTAATACTTGTCATTGCACATGAGTTTGTGTTAGATGTGCATTAGAGTAAAGCCTTCTTGTTATATTTGAGCTTAGGAATAGCTTAATTTTACTCTTGTAATTCTTGAATAATTGTTGTAAAAGGGAATCTCTTGGTGTCGTATCACCAGTAGAGATTGTGTGTTTCTTCATAGCTTAGAGTGTAAGAAAAGGAAAGAACGAGAGATTCTTTGGCTGGGGCTACGCCGAAAGAAACGTTTTCTTTATCGGTAGGAAGGGAGTCAAACCATTGAATAGTTTCTTTGATTTCTTGTCATTTGCTAAGTGTTGTAATTGGATAATGTGTTTGTAAATTACATTGATTCGATTATAGTGAAGGAAATCTCCCAAGTCAGCCGGGAGGCCTGGATGTAGTTTGCAGTGGACAGCAAACGAACCAGGATAAAATGCTGTACTGGATGCTATTCTAATATACAAATCTGTAAGCTCTGTATTCGTTCTGTTATCGGTTAACTGTTCTGCATTTAATCGTTTCTGTAATTGCTTACTGTTTCTGTTTAATCGATTAATATTGTTGTGTTAATCGATTATCCTGTTTCTGTTAATCGATTAAAATTGTTTCTGTTAATTGATTAAAACTGTTTCTTTTGTTAATCGATTAAGATTGTTCAAATAATCGATTATCTTCCTTCATTAATCGATTAAATAGGGTTGATTCAGCATTAAGTGTTGATTTTCGAAAAGCGGTAGTTCTAACCGCGACACCTATTCAACCCCCCCCTTCTAGGTGTATTGTAACCACTGATACCTAACAGAATGTGGTTATTATGACGATATCTGTCATTGGCACATCGTTGGTCGGGGGTATTCTCGACTGTTGCACCCCTCTGAAAGAGGGAAAAGACATATTGATGAGGAGTAGTGTGCCCCTTTGTCTTTTCAGTTCATGTATTGATTGGCTTGCCTTGTTCGTTACACATAATAAATGAGTTGAGTCGAACTTCGGGATATCATTGGATTGCGCTCGATGTTCTAGTTGAGCGGTGGGGATTGGCCTAGCCCGTATTTCCAGCCGGTTCAAAACTTTGATCTTCGCGTAGACCATTGGATCGCTTTGCTCAGAGTTCGTCTCAATGGTGGGGGTAAGTGAAGGGGAACATGTTTCCATGCTATTCTATCCACCTCCTCCTATAAATAGTGAAGATGACATCCATCATTATTTACAAGCTTTTCCATTTTGTTCGACTATTATGTTGCTGGCCTTTTCAAAAGTGTCTTTTCTTGAGTTGAGAGAGCGGCCTCTTTGGCGGGGAGGGAGTCACCATTACTTCTTTGCTTGAGATGTGATGATAAATGTTTATTTCTGGTGCTTTCCCTCTTAGGGAGTGCTAATCCCAAAAGCTCCACCAATCTCTTTGCCGTCTAAGGTGCTCCGGTGCCTTTGTCTCTTTGTGAAGTTTCTCAGTTGCCTCATGCTGATGATGGGCCTTCTTGCTTCCCTGAGGGGGGAATCGTGGATTCCTCGACTGATTTATGTCTTGGTCATCCATTTTGGAAGAGAGGAGTTCCAATTAAGCCTTCTATGGAATTGTTGCTCTCCATTCTCCGAAGAGGTTGAGGAGTAGGTTTGAATGTTTTGTGCAGGTGGCGAGGTGTGATCATGCTCCGAGAAAGAAGATGGAACTGTCTTTGAGTTTTTTTTCCCGGATAGGTGCATAAAAAGTCTATATCTCAAGATTATTCTGTTGCAACTTGGGCCTTGACAGATTGACTTTTCCGGATTATGGCATCTAACATCCACATCTGGTGGTTGTGCTGATCTCCCTTGTAAATAAGAGTCACCGACCATAAGAGATCGCCCATAATGAAAATGTCTGATTCCTATAGGGTGAGCCAACCATTGTGGTCACGTGGAATGAGAGTCAGGATTCAGACCAATCATTATCTTGTATCAGTTGTTGATTTCCTCATTGATGCGAATGAGATGTATTAGAATGAACTTTGCGATAGCCTGCTCCCAACCGAGCATGCATTTCCTTTTTAGAAGTCTTCTTAATCGTGTATTTCCTTATTGTCAGCATAAAACTTGTATGACTTGTAATAGCTTTGCCCGATTGTGGGTTATTAGCTTTGAAGTTGTTTTCTGTTGTAAACTTCTAAGACTTGTAATAGCTTGATTAATAAAATGGCATTTCTTTTACTTCTGTTGTTATTTTTGCTTTAAGTCTTCAACTTTACTTGGTTGTCTTTCCTTCGCTTTATGTTCTGTTTGGCTCATTTTGGCAATTTGGCTGGATGTTGCTCGTCCTCACCGAGTCGACCTGATAACTTAGTAGAGATTGGACCACCTTATAGGGAGCGTATACCATGTGTGTTCCTGAGCTTGAATGTTGAGTGAAAGGGGCATGGTCCTCACCTTGGGGGTAGCTGGGAATGTCAGGCAAATGAGTTGTTGTTCTCACCTTGACTAATGGAAAATCGATCGCCTCTAGAGGGGAACGCAATCGCCGCATGTGGGGTGGAACTGGAATCGTTGACCAAGGATGAAGTGGTTCGTGCCTTGGGGGATATGTGTTGACCATCATCGAAGGGGAATATAGTTTAATTCTCTAGGGTGATATTGACCACCAGCCAAGGAGAATGTGACTGAGTTTTGTGGGGTTCGTGTTAGCCACCGCCGAAGGGAGGAGTAGTCGACGCCTTGGATTCTAATATGCATATGATGGATTAGGTATTTGTTAGTCAGAAGGAAAAATAATTGAACAACATCTCGTTACTTAATATGCTTCAAGGTACATGAATTGTATGACCACGAACGGGGTCGAAGTAATTGCTAATAAAATACATGCGATTTTGACGTGCTCCCAACCCGATGGTCTTATTATTTTGTCAGTTCTCCTAGCTTGTGGCCTTGGGATGATTCAAGTTGTTGGGGGACTTTCTTTCTTCGGTTTGTAGTTACAATTTTCATTCTTTAGCCCACACATCTACTTTCACAATATGAATGCCCCTCGGTTTCTTGGAGGGTGGTGGTTGTCGTCCTAGTGTGCAGTTTGCTTTGAGGCTCATCCAATAGCAATTCGACGCACTATGTTGGTCGCCTCTCACTTTGCATACTCTTAGTTCGGAGGAAAGGAACTTCATACATAGATGTGTAGTGGAGACCATTTCTTCAAGGTGTTTGAGAGTCGGGCGACCAATAATATCATTGTAAGCCTACTTATAATCAATGACCAGTAATTTGGTCTTGATTGTCTTGGATAATGGTTAATCGCTGATGGTCAACCAGACTTCGTTGTAACCCCTTGGTGTGATTCCCTCACTAGTGAAGTCAATTAATAAGCCATCATATGAAATGAGGTCATGGTTGTTGATAATTACCAAAATATACCTACTTTTACATCATTGTTATGGCCATTATTTTGGTTATCTTGATAATTCATGGGAAAAAACCCAACTCATAACTTACTTTTTAAAATAAGATATATATTAGCTAGCACCACCTTGTGTCCATAATCACTTCATTTCCTAGGAATAAAATGACAATTATCATTAGAAGGGGAGGGCAAAGCCAAGTTAAGAAGCTAACAAGCAACAAAAACCATGATGGAAGAAACATGCATCATACCACTAGGTGTGGCATGCTATGCGCCAGGCAAGTATACATGATCCAAGATTGCTTCATTTGAAGAAAGAGAAAACACCCTCATTAAGAAACCATGCTAGGCGGTCCTATGGAGGAACCAAGCATGACTTACAATCTAAGGAAGGCCATCTTGGCGTGATGTCACCTATAAGCAAAGCATCTAAGCTTAAGTAAGAGGTTCACCATGCATGCATATATGGAGAGTGGTAGGCTAGGTGTGTGAGCAGCTTAGCCTAGCCCACAACAAGTTGAGCCACAGCAGGAGCAGAGCAGGGTAGGCGTAGTAAGGTCAGACCTGGTTAGCTGCTTGGTTATGAAAGCCAAGCAGACCCAACATAAGTAAATTGTAGGCACCAAGCGCCTTAGGAAGAGGGCTGAACCGGTCTGAAAAAGTTTTTATAAATGACACTCTCCCAACCTTCCTATGCATTGCAATTTTATTGAATAGTTCCTCATACACTCTTCTTTGTAAATTAGCTTAGGTATTTTACTTCCCCTTAGGAAATTCGGAGGGAATAGAAGTTGGAAAAGGTGTGATCTAGGAGCTTGTTCTTGGATCAACACTTGGATATCAAAGCATCCTTCACAAAAGGCTAATCAACTCACAACTTTGGGCTATGGTGTAACATTTCTTATAATTTGTATTGATTCTGATTTAGATATGCAAGTTATATGTTTCTACTATATCATTTCATTCCATCTACTCTTAGTTCTTATTTTAGATTGATCACCTAAAATATGCTTTCAAAGATCCAAAAGTCATTTGTTGGATGAAATAACAAATATTCTCACGCTACAATGGTAGACTTGAACATTTATCATTTCCAAGCATCCATTTTAAGCATCTTGTTTTCAAGACTACCAAACATTTGGGAATTCGGAATAAGTGGTGACAACCTTATTTCTTTCAGAGGATACTTGATGAGGGGTAGTGTATTAAGCAAGGTTTGAAAATCGACAAACCTAGCCCTAGACTGGGAAGGGGAGTTTAGAAATGATGTATGATGGATTGATTCACAACAAAATAACTTGTATACACTAAAATCATGTTAATACTTACATGATAATAAACTTTACACTCATAAGTCCAAACCAACTATTCTTATCTTGAATTTGTATATAAAGTTGTTTACTATTTAATGCATATATTCACTCAACCAAACCGAATCAACCAACAAACTTTATGTTTTTTTGTTTATAAATTAAAGAGTTGAAGTATGTTTTAATGATAATCTTTGTGGTTCGACATAACTCTATATTATACTACAATTGAATCTTGAAATTGATTTAGAGTAAATATAGTAAAGGACTATTAAAAGTTTTGTTTGTTGAAATTGAAATCCAATTGCATAAGTTCAATCTAATTCATGGATTGCAACTATTTAAGGTGTAATTTACATAAGTTCAATCCAACTCATGGATTGAAACTTTGTAAAGAGTGATGCACACTATTTCATAAGTACAATCTAATTCGTAGATTGAAACTATGTTAAAAGTGTGATGTACATATTTTTAATATTTAACATGCTAACTTCTAAGATGCTAACATACTATCAATTCTTTCATTTTTTATTCTTTTAGTCATCATCACTCTATTACTCTTAAGATCATTAAAAAGCCTTTCAACAAAATGGCGTCGTTGCCAAGGATTTGCGAATTATTAGAAATTCATACTTACATATTTAATGTGTAGTAATTGTAAACACAATTTTCTTTTACCTTTGTATAAATTTATTTTTCTGTTTTGTACATTCTTTAATTTATTTTTCTGTTTTGTACATCCTTTAATTTATTTTTCTGTTTTGTACATCTAAAAATTAAAAATTAAAAAAGAAGTATAAAGTTGGAACTAGTGGAGTAAACACACTAGTAAAGAATGCCATATTGTTGTTATAAATATTGTAGATGATATGGAGGTACTCCTCATCAACTCTTTCAAAAGAAAGACATAATAAGGGATTGGAATAAGCAAGGATTAAGGGCATGACTTGCAAAAGAGAAGAATAAGCTGAATCTTCAAAACTCCATACAAGGGAAGCCTATTCTAATCCTTGAAGGTTAAGTATTCACCATGCAATTTGAATGAACATACTTTCTTTTGTGATACTTTAACCAATATCTCCATAAAAAATCTTTAGTTGATAATTTTTAAGTTATGCAATAAATTGATTTTTGTACCAAAAATTAATTTTTCTACACTTGAGAGCTCCTAAAAAGTGTTGTTATTTGGTTTATTAAGTTGTTGTTAAGTTTCCCATGTAACTAAATGAATTCATAAAATTTTAAATGGATTCATTTTATGTTTGGTTTGATATAATGATATTTGGATGTCCATAAAATTCTGCTTGGATTTCTATATTATCATTTGGACTTGAAACATGCTTAATCAAATTTCTAAACATCATTTTTATGAAAATACTTGTTGTTTGATTGGAATTTTTGTCAATCAAAATTTTATCGATGCACATAATGTATTAGACAATGAAAAATTCATGTAAATTGTTAGACAAATCTCAAGGACATAGATATTGTAAGTTCTAATGATTTACAAGAAAACATGTCCAAAACCACCAAAAAAATATGCGTAGTTGGTTGTAAAAGGCACTAGTATCTTGGAGAGGGTAGTATAATTAAAGGAGAATAAACTTATGAGTTCTTCTAATACTTATGGATATCACCAAAATATTGGGAATTCATAGGCAAAATCTTGACCGACAACGAATATCAGGCGTCAGACTATTGACGTTAAACAAGCGCTTCTTGGGAGGCAACTAAATGTTGTTTCGTTTTTAATTTTATGTTTTTATTTTTATATTTTATTTTTCATATGCATCAAAAATCTCCTAAATATTCATTTGGCTTGAGGACAAGCCATAAAACTAAAAGGGGAAACGTTTATGTTTGATGCATATGTTGTTATTTTGGTTTGTTTTTTTAGTTGTGTGTTTACTTGTTTATTAGTTTAGTTTATTTTCTTACTTAGTATATTGTTTTATTTTATTTAAAAAGTGAAATTGTTAAAACTAAACTTAGTAATTAACATAAACTTGGATTAAACATTTTTTTAACAAGATCAATAACTTTGTGAACCAACAAGCTTTGATGAGCAACATCAGATGAAAATCTCAAAAATATTGTGACTAATTCATAATGTCATAAATTTGATAAAATGCAAAGTTTTTTGAAAAATCACTTATCATGAACTTGTTGAATTGTTTGAAAATCAAAGTATTCAAATCTTAATTATGTAAGAGAGTATAAGCCAAACACATAAACAATGTGAGCTTAACATGTGAAACTTGTTGATTTTGTACAATTGATTTTCTTGAAACTTTGTTTGGGAGTTATGAGGGAAATGAAAGGAGATGGGTCAAAGAGTTAGGAATGGGGAGGAAGGGAAGGTAATAGGAATACAATCATCTCCCTTGTTTGGAAGTATGGAATTTAGATGGGAGAGGATAAACTAATTGTAATATAAGAATATTTTTATTTTTCCTTTAAATATATAATTAAAATGAGAAATGGGCAATAATATAAAATTATATAATATTACTAAAAATATTTAGGTATTTTGATATTTTATCTCCAAAAAAACCTCAAATTGGGGAACTTTAAAAATAGACACATGTAAAAACCCTCCAAAACCCTCATCTCTCCTTCATCCAACTCCCAAACAAGAGGAAGGCTTTCCAAAGTCATCCCTTTCCTTCCCCGACCCTCCAAAACCACACTCCCAAACAAAACCTGAATCTCTCTATATAATATTGCACAAACATTGATAGGAAAGGATCACGCCATGTTTGTCCTTAGTTGAAGCACTTTTGACCAAAAAGCCTACTAATTAGGAATAACCTTTGATAAATCCCTTTGAGCTATAAAATAATATTTTATTGAAACAAACCCAAGAACCAAATTAAAAAACAATGTTCTACCTAACCTTTTGAGTAAAGAGAGTATTATTTTTAAAGGAAGGTTGTTTGAAAAACGAAGTTGGGGGGAAATGGTAGCTTCGGCTTGTGAAGAAAAAGAAAAAGAAATTCTCAATCTCTAAACAAAGACAACAAAAGAGAAAACAAAACTCCAAATGAAATGGATTAAAAAGAGATTGAGAAATACAAAAGAAAAACCACAAAGGTCATAAAGCGCTCAAAACCTAGTGGTCGAAAGAAAAGAAAAAGACAAGAAGAGTAGATGCTCAAATGAAAGAAAGTCATTTTTTCTCTCTTAACTTGAAAAAACTTTGTTAAAGTAGAAAAACAAGGATTCTTTTGAGCCCAGCCTCATTACAACCGAAAACAAAGACCTTAGTGATCCTTGATATTTTGTGCAATAGAAGTAAGAGTTGAGATGAACAACAAAATTAAATTGTTACAATCAATCAAGTAATTCGAGTGATACACTTAACCAATTGGTTCCATTCTAGAACCTTGAGTGAATATACATCTCTTTGATTGTAAATATTTTTCTAAGTGAAGTGCTAACTGAATTTTGAAAAGTTGCATTCGAATTCCTAGTTTGAAGCATTATGGGCCAAATTCACATGTCATGGAACTTAAAAATAAAAAATTCAATGAATTGATCTTGTTCATAACCAATTTATTCAAAATCCAAGTTAGTAGTTATTTACTTTTTCTTAGGAACAAACAAAGTTGTCAGTAAGGGGAGTTGATAAGTACCAAAATGTCAAGAGATAGAGATAAAGGTTCCAGATACTTCCTTATAAGGAGGAGACACTATTTATAGTGAAGGTGGATGGAATATTCTCTAACTGATGATGTTGTCATGGCCCACCATTTGGACTTGTTTGTTTGTTCTAGCTGATTAGGAGAGTGCTTTATGCATGTTGGGTGGTCAGGCCAGGCCGTACTCTGATAATAGTTGACTTTAACATAGGTAAGTCTATGTCTAATAAATAAAATGATAAAATTTAGAATTATGAACCTTCAAACATGTCTCCATGTCTAGTAACACATTTTATTCAGTTTTAGAGTTATAAAATCACAATAGGAGTTCTATGACTAGATACCAAAAAGTGAAGTACATGAAATGACAAATAATACAAGTCTATGTCTAGCAAATGTACTACTTTTTTATTTATGAAAATTTAGAATAATGCAATGAAGAACCAAAGCAACTTATTCTAATATCATTAAATAAGATGGTCAAAGTTAAATCAAGCATAAAATAAATACACAACTCAAATATAATCAAAAGTTCATGAATAAATGGTGAATGAGTGTGTATACATCAAACACATGTTACATTCAATCCAAATAAGAGTTTTAGCTACTCATGTTCACAAGGTGTAAGTAGGATATGGATAAAATACAACTCATGAAGTGGTAGAACCACATACAAATAAGTGTAAATTCAATCCTGTAATACTTACACCTCGATCACATGAATAAAAATAAGCTAAACTACCTTAGAAACTCAGAAAATAAATATTACAAATCAATATGACAAAGTGTATATCATTTGGTTCAAGTTGGAAGTCCTTAAATAGTATTATGGTGTTGTCCTATACACTCAGCGCAACTCCAGTTGGCTTATGGTGACCTTTCAACGCACCAAACCGCGCTTAGTACACATACAGGCACTCAGCGCACCACCCAATGTGCTCAGCACATGTGGGTGCGCTCAATGCAGACAAAATAGTGGTGAAATGCTGATTTTTGCTGCTGCGTGCGCTCAATGCGGAGACCTGCGCTCAACGCAATGTGTTTTGCTCATTTCGATGATCCGATAGTTGACATTGAAGCCCCATGAGTTAGAAACAAAATATCAAAAGTTCATCCCGATCCAATGGTGAATGAATAAGTTATCGTGATTTTACTCTGACATATCATGGTTAAATTCTTGGAACTTCACCTTTTGCAATTATTCCTCCGGATTATGCCTATAAAACACTCCAAATGTGAGATTTGACCAATTACACAAGTTTTAATCATGTATTAGTATAATTTTCTTCATTTGAGTTGATTATGTAGTTAAAGTGCCATAGAAAGGGTGTATAAAATATGATCAATTTGACACTTATCAAACTCTCCCCAACTTGGAACCTTGTTTATCCCCAAATAAGAGTCCAAGCTGAGTTTTTTTCTTCCGAAAACATGCTTTAGTTTTTCAAATTGGACTTACACATTAATTATCATGACATACATTCAAAGAACATGTTGTTCATACAATTAGGCAAGTTCATTATGGAAGCAAAAAATTCTTAATAAAATAACCCATACATTTTAATCAACATAAGAAAATGAAAAAAAATACTTTACATATTGCAAAGCTCCAAAATTTGGCCAAATCCACCCCCTCCATGGAGTTTGGATTGCCATAAGTCCAACATAGTTAAGTTTAAACTCTACACACTAACACACATCAAAAGCACAAAAAATACAAAAACATAAACAAACGCAAAACTAGAAAAATAAATTGGGTTGCCTCCTAGGAAGTGCTCGTTTAACGTTAATAGCTTGACATGTGATGTATCCTTAAGGATCAGATAGTTGCAGCAACCAAAGTAGCACAATATTTAGTTACTTATACTGCTTCAGTATGGTATTCACCCTCTTTAGACATGAGTCAATGGGGGTTCTCCTCTTTTTTCTTCTCTGCGAATCCACCCTATTCTATGAATCAGTCTTTCTCTATTTTTTTTGTTTTTAATATTTTTATCATTTCTACTAGCTTACTCTCATGTGTTTCAACATCTCTTTTGAATACATTATCACAATTTTCATCAACAACATTCTAAAAAAGTAATTCCTTACCAATTGGCTCACCAACCATTATAGTGTCGGGGATGCATTGTCTTTAGAATCTGATTTGATGCAAGCACCCAATGCACTTTGTTGGTACTCGACATGCCATTTTGTTAATTTCTCACCCACTTTCTTGGCAAACATCTTCCTCTAAACCTCTGAATCTGTCAAGATAGTAGTACTCAATTGCTGGAATTGGTTCAGAGTGTTTTCTAGGTCATAGGGTTTATCATTCGGCTCAAGTGTGTATTGTGGTGGTGATTGATAGAGTGGGGGCTCAGTAGTCCTCTAGTTAAACATAGAAAATTGGATGAACTCATGTAAAGTGTCATCCAATGTTGGACTTAAATGCTCATATGGTAGTTGTAGATTAGGTTACCATGCATCTTGTATCCACGGTTGATCATATGTGTGGTTGAACCCCCAATTATTGTGATAGTAACCATGTTGGGTTTGGCTTTGTTAAAATCCATAGCATACTCTACACCTCTCCATTTGTCGGCTAAAAGGAGATTTGAAAAGTTGTTGATGTAGGCTGACCATTTGTTTGGTGAATAAGTCCAACTGTTGAGAAAACATCATACTTTGGTCCAAATGTGCATCATGAGTGTCCACATCGTGATCCAACATCATATAACTCATGATACACTCCAAAACTCACCCTGCACAAATAACTCAAACAAAACAACCAACAAATTAACTTGCTCAGAGAGAATAAAACAACAAAAAATTAAAAACTTAAAATATCAATTTTTGTTGTAATGATAAGTATCTAGACGCAAATCCCTGGCAACGATGTCATTTTGCTAACCGACAAATAGGTGTATAAATATTACATCGATGTCACAAACAAGTATTGAGTAAGGGGTTGTCGTATCCGTAAGGACTTGCTAGGTACTAGCCTTTCAACTAAAAATTATTATTTTATGTTATGATTCAAAGGTTTTTTTTTTCTTTAATGACACAAGTAAATCGAAATTGTAATAATAAAGAAAGTTGAGGTTGAACTTAACACTTACTAATTGTATACACCTGATTTTTAAAGCAATTCATTCATTAATGATTATTCCATATAATGACATCAAAATTACTAAAAACTAATGTCTTAGTCAATTTAACAACTTATGCAAGAAAGACCTATGTCTAATGCCTTTGATACATAATAATAAGAAATATGACTTGCAAAATCATGCCCCAAGTGTACTGGCCGCCAATGTCTTGGTGTATGCTAGTACTTTATCATAGGTAAGTTTATGTCTAATAAATACAATGATAAAATCACAATATTAGTTTTGTCTTGATACCAAAAAGTGAAGTGTATGAAATGACAAATAATACAAGTCTATGTCTAGCAAATGTACTACTTGTTGAGTTATGTAAATTCAGAGTAATGCAAGAAAGAACTAACGCAACTTATTCTAATATCATGCAATAAGATGATTAAACTTAAAGCAAACATAAAGAAAATACACAACTCAAATATAATCTAAACTTCATGAATAAATGGTGAATCCATGTGTATACATCAAGCTCATGTTACATTCATTCTCAATAAAGGTTTTAGCTACTCATGTTCACAAGGTGTAAGTAGGATACGAAAAAACACAACTCATAGGGTGGTAGAACCACACACAAATTAGTATAAATTAATTCCTCTAATACTTACACCTTGATCCCTTGTCTAAAAATGAGCTAAACTACATTAGAAACTCAGAAAAGAAGTGTTACAAATTAAAATTACAAAGTATATATCATTAGGTTCGAGTTGGAAATCCTTAAATAGTGTTCTAGTGTTGTCATATGCGCTCAGTGCACCTCAACTGACTTAGGGTGACCTTTCAACACACCAAACTGTGCTCAACGCACTTATGGGTGTTCAGCACACCACCAACTGCGCTCAGCACAAGTGGGTGCGCTCAACACAGACGAAATAGTGGCGAAATGTTGATTTTTGCTGCTACGTGCACTCAGCATGGAAACCTGCACTCAACACATCAATTTTTCTCATTCTGATGATCCATCCGTTCACATTGAAGCCCCATCAGTTGTAAAAAACATATCAAAATTTTAGCCCGGTCCTATGGTGAACGAAGGACTTATCGCAATTTTACTCCGACTTGTTATGCCTGAATTCTTGGAACTTCTCTTTTTGCAATTATTCCTCCGGTTATGCCTACAAAACACTTCAAAGGTGAAATTTGACCAATTACACAAGTTTTAGTCATGTATTAGAATAATTTTATTTATCTCACTTGATTAAGTAGTTAAAGAGTCGTAAAATGGTATATAAAACATGATCAATTTGACACTTATCAGAGACAACTTAAAATCTCCTTTGAAAGAGTATATGAGGTTAACTTTGAAAATGGATGCCATGACTAGGAACTCATGGGAATGTTGGTACAACGATTGGACATGGAACATATACTCGAGAAGGAGTCTCTTTCAATAGGATTAAGAAGAAGTTGAAGATCAATATTATTTCTTAGCATCAACAAGGCCTAAACTAGATGGGGTTGATATATGGATTTGGATTCATGACAAAGAAGATAGATATTTGGTCAAAAACTCTTATCATTTATTGCAACAGGAAGAGGACAATTGTGACAATGTTTACTCAAGAAACTTTGGTTAAAGTATGTACTGACACATTTGATATGCTTACCTTGAAAGATAATCATGAATGAAATACCTACAAAGTTGAATTTACTAAGCAAAGACGCCTTAGATCCTAATATGTCCACAAGTTGTGTATTATGTGGAGGGTCAAAGGAATGAGTCAACCATATCTTTTTTTCATGCCAAACATCTTATAGCATTAGGCAAACACTTTATTCTTGGTTCAACTTTCATGTGGCTATGAGGAAATGAGATGCATGGATTTCTCTATAGTTTATAACTATTTGGAATCTCTATATTTTATAACTATTTGGAATATATAACATGTTAGAAATCAGATTGCTTTTGAGAATCACAACTTTCACATGGATGAAGTGATGAAGTTAATTTATCTAAACTCTTGGAGCCTTTTGAAAGCAAGATTTGAGGGATTTTCTCATTCTTAAACTTAATGAGTTTTAACTCATTTGACATGCATGTCTTTATGTTAGAATTTTATTAGACTTTTACACTGAATTAGAGTGTCACTTGTTCTCCTTAATCTCTATCATTTTTAATAATATTTTCTTTTGGTTGCCAATAACAAAACATTTCATCATATTTATATTAGTTTATCAATATTTAAATATAGGTTTCATTATCGTATTCTAATAATTCCCCAATAAAGGTATACAACTACATCATTTCCCCCTGAATGAAAACCGTTGTAATAATTTTATTATTCTTTTCTTAGACTGAAAAATAAATAATCAAAATTTAAACCTAACTAGAATAGCAAGTAATTTTATGGTTGGATCGGATTTAATATTGTAATCAAACAAAATCGAAACGTAAATAAGATTTTTGTTCGTGTTAAGAGATCTAGTTAAATTACTTTTACTTCAAAATGCACTAATGCAAAATAGGATTTTTAAATTGGAGTTCTAAGTCGAAGATATTATTATCCACTTAAATAAGAACACAATGACATTTTGTAAATATTTTATAGGAAACAAAATCAAGTGATATTTAGTTGATGAGAAAAACCAGTTTCCAAACCGGTTTGTTGAACCAATATGGAAAGTGTCTTCCACATCGGGTATCAAGAAACTTTATTTGGAAAAAATTAGTTTTCTAAGATGGTCCCTTCCCCACCTGATGAAGAAATTTCTATTTCACATTAAAATCAACGAAGCTAGCAATAATCACCCGTCTATTTTACTCTAAACTTCAAACATACCGAAGCTCTTTGCAACCCATCACTGCTACTCTTCACTCTTCATGTCGCTTTTCACTTTTGTCGCTAATGCCGTCACTGATCTAACCCAACACCACCATGCAATTGTTCACTCAAAGTTCTCTGTTCTTTGAAAGTTTTGTGATCATTCACCACCATCACTCATATATTTCCTCTCATTTTTTAAGATTAAAGTTTAATTAGAATTCATGTATTGAACTTGTGTGTTAATATTAATACTGAGAATTGTTGTTGTGTTTATTATATTTCTTCACAATTTGCACAATTTAATTATTTTCTTTTAAGTGCTTTGGTTTGATTGTTATAACTTTAGTTATGGACATAAGCAAGTTGTTTCAAGAAGTATGTGTTTAAATATGGATGGAACATTCATATCAAAGATAAAACATAAATCAATCTCCAATCTTTCAGTAGTATACAAATTTAATCCTTTGTTTATCAAAACTTAGGATATATAGTAATTGTTAACATAGAACTTAATCTATATAAATTTTAACATAAATTTAAGACATAGTAACTAGAGGTTCAAAATTAAGACATAGAAATTGTTAATCCTTTGATATGATGAATTGTCGAAAATTTCTTCAAAGATTCATGAAATTTTTCATATCTTGTGTCAAAAGTATTTTGCTCACTTTTTCAGAAAACTCTTTGTTTGATCTTCAAAATTGATTGTGATTTCATTGTGTTTGTTTATGGAAAAAGTTAGTTAAAATATCATTCAGTTTCAATATGTTTTTTGTTATATTAATTGATTATATAGAGACTTAATCGATTAACGTTCTTTAAAAAATTCAAGATTTCAAAATTGAAACTAACTTAATCGATTAACCATGTACTTAATTAATCGATTAACGAGTTTCCCATTTGCAAAGACTTAATCGATTAACTATAACCTCAATCGGTTAATAGTTTTCTGAAAATACTTGGTTAATATGCTATGAACCTTTAACATGATATACTAATGTATGATGCATGATTTTGAAATGATATAAGTTCAACCTTGTTTAATGCATCAAAATCATGTATGAATGTTAATGCACCTAAATTATGTATGAATGTAAATCTCATGCATCATGATCATCATTCTAATATGTGAGATTTATCATTAGGTTCACCTTACTTAGACTCTACATATTCAAAACATCTTAAACCTAAAGAAATGAAAATTACTCTTTAACTTTTGTTGATCCTCTTAACGCTTGAACTTGAGTATTCAATGTTGTGGTTGTTGATTTGTCATTGTCCATACTTTGTCTTCATCAAACTTCAAGCTTTGTCTTCATCAAAATCATCTAATGCATACTTGCATTCATAATCTCTCCCTTTTTGATGATGAAAAATCCATCTTGCATCTTTCTTTTATGACAATCAACTTGTTTTGAGATTTGCTTGAGCTTTAATATTTGCTCCCTTCACTTTGTGCACTTGATATATTTTTATTTGCGTAAGGTTGTAATACATCAAATCTGCAAAACCTAAATAACAATCTTTCTCCCCATTTTGGTATGATCAAAAAGTAATGTTAGATATATAAATGAGCCAAAAGTAAAGAGATAATGCAATTATTTTCCGGTCTTAATCGATTATACATGGTCTTAATCGATTAAACATGTATTGATTTCACTTAAAATTGCAAATTTGTTGCTCTTAATCGATTATGCATGTGTTTAATTGATTAAGTGATTAATATTTTAGCAACTTAATTAAAATTTCTTGATTTTTCCTTGGGATTACATATAACGTTCAAAATTTATTCAGTAAGTATATCAATATATTGATAAAAAAATAAGAAACAAAATTATAGCGATGTGATCAACACAAATAATTCATCCATTTCATACATTTTCAACATAAGCAAGTAATCTCGAGGAAGAAGAAGTGATACCCAACATCACTTTCAGAATCTCAGCAGGTCAGTTGATCATAATACCTTCCTTAACAACATACGTAAATTTCAAATCATTGTCGGGTGGTTGAGCATGGTTTGTGTTGCTTGAACCAATATGTAGTCAATGAGATAGTGCAGAAGCTTATTCTTATATGTCATTGACCCAACTTTTGTAAGCTCGTCTTGGACATAGTAATATGGACATCTTAGGCTTGATTTATGCATCTTCGTGGAGACATAAGCACTCTATTGTTCATTGTTACAATAGCCTAGAGGAGAGCCATCACTAGCCAAGACTCAAACTTCCATGATTAACTCCTCATTAATGATAATCAGCCTCCCTTTAACCAAACTAATGTACTGACCATCCTTATATTGGAAGTTAACATACAATTCTCGAACTAGAGTGAGGTAAATGTTACCGTTAAGTTTCAAAATCGTGTTGGACCCTTGAACCTCTAATTCCAACGGGAACTTGAATCCTTGCTCCACCATCCAAGCCATATTGGAATATCGAATGTAGGTTTACTTCCAGCCTATAAATTTGGCCAACCTCTCTACTTGAAGAAAATGAGTGTAGTAAGGATCCCTTTCAACATTCACTTTACCACCTTGAGTGGAGGAAGAACCACCACTGCCAATATTTCTCTGTTTCCTAGGATGTCGAAGAGATATGTGAATACTAGTAGTGTTCTTCACTCTCTTGGGTCTCCTATAACTCATTTTGGCAATTTAATTGATGGTTAATCGATTAGGTTAATCAATTGGAAGAATTTGGTTAGGGTTTTAAGAGAGGGAAAATATAGGTTATAGAATTTGGAGACGAAATTGATGGAATTCGAAGATTAGAGGTGTTGTGTAGATGAGATGAGGTGATGGGGTTTTCAATTTGAGAAAAAACATGAATATTTTTTAGGTTTGAGAGTCTGTCTAGATAAAGATTGAAGTTTTGAATTTTGAAATACTTATATAACACTATCACTAGAACTCGATTTAATCGATTAAGTACAATGTTAATCGATTAACGTTTTTGAAAAATGCCCAAATAATCTATTATGGGCCTATTAATCGATTAACATGTTGTAAAAATATTCTCAGATAATCAATTAAGGTTTGTTTATTCAATTAAGATGGTTAAAAATATGTCCTGATAATCAATTAAAAAGGTGAATAATCGAATAAATACAAAACTTTCACAACTTTTAACACTTTTCAAATTTTTCTAAGGGTTTGCTAAGATTTAACTAGACATAACCTATCCTATACACTTATCAATTACTAATGAGGATACATAATCATATAAATATAGGCATCAAGGATAACATGCATTCAAGCAAACAATATAGGCATTAAATAGGAACAAAAAGGATTCATCGAATTAAAAGTATTATGCACGTAATTTCGGGTTACCACCCCCATAGAAATATCACCTATCATATTGTCGATTGGGTGGTCCTTCTTAGTTTTCCATGGTTGTGGGATTTCTTCAAGTTCTTGATTTGTATTTTTCTCCTCTTGCATACCGTTTTCAGATTATTGGTCCTTTAAGTATGCATCCTCAAGTGTACCTAGTGTTGGGTACCAATAAGGTATGATTACACCTAGAGGAGGGCAAATAGGTGTCACGGATCACCAGTCCCATTTTTTGATATTTGTGCAGAATACAAAGTTGTTGTAGTTAATCGATTATCAATAAGGTTAATCGATTAAAGATAGTTCACTTAATCGATTATTATCAGAATGTTAATCTGTTATCCTAATTGTTTTTATTTGAAAAACAGTTTTCTCGCTTCGTAAAAACCGTGATAATTCTTGATCTTTACTATCCTAAGATTTATTCTTGACTAACAGTAGATTAACACAACAAGAAATTAATCACATTAATCTAATCAAAAAAGAAAACAATAAAGATAGAATTATAAAGAGATAGGGATAGAGAAAATGTTCTCGAGGATTTTTATCCTGGTTCATTTGCGGTCCACTACAAACTACATCCAGACCTCCTGGTTGATCTGGGAAATTTTTCTTCACTAATCAGAAATGTAGTTTACAACCACACTTCCAATACAACGAGACAAAAACTTCATTCTTGAAACCGATGAGCCATAAAGCCCGGTTTGACCCCTTATCTACGCCTACTTGGATACCACACCGTTCGCACAATTTGGCCCCAGCTGAAACTCTTGCTCGAATAAAGACTTCCTATCTAATGAGGACTCCTAATTCTCAACCTGTGATGATATACCACACATCACGAGAAATTTCCTCAAATTACAGAATTTTCGCTGAGTTACTTTGCACACTAGAATGTGCAAATTACAACTCTAATTTCAGCTCTAATCACCCTTGACATAAAGATCTCACCAACACAACCCTAAGACCTAATTATGAAATAATGCAATAAGTGTTTTCAATTGAACGAAAAATGATTTTGCGCAATGAAAAGATTTTCTCTCTTTTATCTCTATTCTCTCTTTTTAATCTTGAAGCTCATGCAAGAAAACTCAAAGATACATCAAGATAGCTTTGACATTCTTTAGCATAGTGAATCTTTGATTATTTCTCTTATATATTTTTCGGTTCTTCCTTAATGGAGGTGAACAAGTTGTTCTAAAAACGGAATGGGTTTTGTTTCAAAATAACAGAATTAGCTCATAACTGATATAATAAATATTAATCGATTAAATGGCCACATTAATCGATTACCTGGTTCTTTAAAAACAGGTTTTCAGTTATGGCTTAATCGATTAAAATTGTGCTTAATCAATTAACAAGAAAAAATCCTGGGAGGTTACATTCTGTAACTCCATTTAATCGATTATGACTTTCCTTAATCGATTAAGGATTTCTTCTAGGATTTAATCAACTACCAGGTGGGTTAATCGATTAAAAACACATAAAAATGGTTTTTCTTTTTATGCGGTAAATGCCCTATATGATGAATGAACATGCAACATGATTTTTAGAAAGAATAAAGCCTTTAAGTACAAAATCATGAATTTATGTATGCAAATGCATGAGTGTCATTTATCATATATATGTATGATGATGTTATGCCTCATTCTATATGATTTTCCATTTTAGACTTTTTGTGAGACACTTCCATCTTGGGTCTACCTAACCAAAGACTCAATACTAGGCAATCAACTTAGAACTCTAGAATATAAAAAGCAACCCTAGACTTTATGATGTTGACCTTGAGTTCTTGGTGTGTTGATTATTCAGATGTCCAAGTCTTCATTCAAGCTTTCACATTATACCTTGCCTTCATCAAAACTTCATAGATCGGTTATAATGGCATCCTTTGACTATTTTCCATTTCACCTACAAGATCATCCCACATACCTTTCCTTTTCTCTTTTAGAGAAGACTCGTCAAATACAACATGTATAGATTCTTTCACATATATTGTTCTTTTATTAAAGGCTCTATAAGCTTTATTATGATTATAATAACCAAGAATTGTTCCTACATTCTCCTTTGAATCAAATTTACTTAAAAGATCTTTTCCATTATTCAAAATAAAGCATTTGCATCCAAAAGCATGAAAATGAGAAATATTTAGTTTTCGGCCCTTATAAAGTTCACAGGGAGTTTTCTTAAGAATAGGCCTTAAAAGTATTCTATTCATAACATAGCAAGCGGTATGTACCGCATTTGCCCAAAAATACTTGAGGACATTACTCTCATTCAATATGGTTTTTTCTAACTCCTCTAGAACTCTATTTTTTGTTTCAACAACTCCATTTTGTTCCGGATTTCTAGATATGAAGTATTGATGTTCTATACCATGTTTTTCATAAAACTTATCAAACTTGTGGTTATCAAACTCATGACCATGGTCACTTCTTATTGTTAAAATTTTATGGTTCATTTGGTTTTGGACTAATTTAGCAAGTCTATTGAAAGATTTAAAAGTGTCACTTTTGAGTGCTAAAACCAAATTGTCCATGTGAATCTTGAATAGTCATCTACAATATAAGTGCATAGTAACTTCCACCAAAACTCATTATTTGAGATGGTCCAAACAAGTCTATATGAAGTAAGTCTAACGGTCTTATTGTGAATACCATTTTTTAGAAGAGAAGGAAATTTTGATTTGTTTGCACTTTCGACAAGAAACATAAATTTCTTTCGTTTTAAATTTGAGTTTAGGTAAGTAAATTTATAGGTACTTTATAGCTAACTTGCTCAAGTGATTCATATAGATATGTGCAGTCCGCCTATACGAAATCCAAATATCATCCTCTTTGAAATTAAACATTTTGAAAACAAAGAGGTGATATCATCCAAATCAATCATATAGATGTTATTTGTTCTATGGCCAATAAATTTTACACTATCGTCTATGTCACTTTTAATGATACAACACTTAGAGTCTAAAATTACCTTATTACCTTTGTCGCACAATTGGCTAATGTTTAATAGATTATGCTCCAAGCCTTCAAGAGCATATTATCAATGATAATTTGCGAAGCATTTCTAATCTTTCCAACTCCGAGAATTTTGCCTTGATTATTGTCTCCATAAGTGACATGACCTTTTTCCTTAGGTGATAACTCAATAAATTTGCTCTATCACCCATCATGTGCCTAGAACATCCATTGTCCAAGTACCATTGATGTCAATATATCCTTAGGCACAGTTACCAAACAACATTTACTTTCTTGTTTTAGGTACCCAAATGGTATTAGATCTCTTAGGGTTAGTATTCTTGGGACCTTGTCCTTTTTCAGTTCAAATATAATGTCCATTGGGTACACAATGCAATCTAATATGACTAACGTTTGAAGTATGGCCATACAAACCACAATAGAAACAAGTTTAAAAAAATCCACATGTTCCTTATACGAAATTTTAAAAAAATCCACATGTTTCTTGTATGACTTCTTTTTAGCATGCATATAACCCAACCCGGAAAAATCCACATCTTTCTTGATGAAGCAAACAAGTTATTTAGTTTATGACTACCCTTAGAGAAACTAGCAATTGTTTCCTTTAAACATGTCTTCTCTTTTTCTAAATATGTGCATTTTTCACAATCGAGCATCATATTCATTTTTGAAGAACGATCACAAGTAGAATTAGCATATATAAGAACTAAGGTTTCACTTTGGAGCTTGAGCTCAACAATAATTTTTTTCATTTCAAGAATCTTCTTTTCATTCACCAAAATCAACATTTTTCTATAAGCATTTATTTTTGCTAATTTCTTGAGTTCCTCATGCAATTCGACATAAAAACCATATAATATGTCATATGTGAGGAAGCATCATAATCATAATTGAAATCGGAATCACTTACCTCACTTGAGTCACCTTGCTCACTATAATCTCAAGAATTATGATTTTGAGTCATTAGGCAAAGTTTGGAAGATTCTTTATCATCTGAGGTGCTTGATGTTGTTTCTTCTTCGGGTATATCCCGTACAATGTAGGCTTTCTTAGGCTTCATGTCCTTTGAGTCCTTCTTTTCCATCTCAACCCTTTTGAGATAGGCAAGACATGTAGATTTCATGTGTCCTACCTTTCCGCATTCATGGCAAGTAGTTTTGTCTGCTGAGATCTTGCTTCATTTGGTTGAGTCTTTTGTATCTCTTCTTTGAAACTTTTTGAATCCTCATTTCTTCTTTAGAAATTTTCTGAATTTGTTTACTAGGAGTGCAATATTTTCATCATCGATATTGAAAGAATCAGATTATTCTTGATATGGTTTCTCCTCTTATATTGGATTTGAGGTTGTAGCCTTGAGGGAAATGTATGATTCTTCATGTAGTGTTAAGCGTCCAAGTCCCATATCATGATCTTGTAGCTTTCCAAAAAGAGTTGCAAGTGATATAGTATCTAAATCCTTGGATTCCACAATTTTCATCACTTTTGGTTGTCATGCCCTATCAAAACATCTTACAACTTTGTCAGTAATCTCACCATTTGAAAATACTTTATCCAAAGCAACAAGACGATTAACAGCATGAGTAAATCATTTTTGCATATCGTTTATAGACTCATTTGGAAACATGCGAAATAGTTCATATTCATGAGTCAATGCATTCAACCTAGCACATTTAATCTCACTTGTGCCTTCATGGGTTACTTGTAAAGTATCCCATATTTATTTGGCACTTTTACATTCTGAAACTCTACATAATTCATCATAAGAGAGTGTTGATGTGGTGATTGTTTTAGCTTTCAAATTGTGTTGCACTTTTCTCTTTGCATCATCCACAAACTCTTAGGCTTTTCTTTAGTTTCACCATCTACTAAATGTAGTGGAACATCACGCCCACTTTGCTCAACCTCCCAAATGTCTATGTCTATGGCCTCTATAAATATCCTCAGCCTCACTTTCCAGTAAGCATAGCCCTCTCCACTAAGCATAAGAGGGCGATTGATTGAGAAACCTTTACCACGAAATGGATTCATACAACTCGTCTTTTCTTTCCCTAGGATCACACAATTTTAGCGATTAAGCTAGCACTTATTCGAACTAGTTCTAATTTCACTTGTTGGGTAAATGAAGCAATACCCAAAGAGACCAACCTTGATTATTATGGCCTTGAAGGCATAAGTGGCCCTATGACTAGAGCACAAGCAAAAAGGTCTCAAAATTCCCTTGGACAACTCATAGGATTGATCCATGAGGGTGAGCCAAAGTTAGCCCAAGGGGGTGCAAAGATGCTCAATATCATCTTGGTCCATGGTTCTGATGGAGCCAAGGATGGACCATGTAACACCGTGAATTTTCTATGTATGTTTTATTAATTATTTGTTTTATCAACGAGTAATTTTAGAAATTAATCGGTATGGATTTAGGCTAAACCATAGTTTAGTGTTAGTTTTGTTTTGTGATTTTCTATTTTTTGGTAAATATTCGTAATTTTCTGTGACGAAAGGTTTTTGAACTGCAGTCAGACCCAAATTCGCTCGAATTCGGTCCAATGACGTGTGTTTGAGGTCCGTAACTCAGAATCGAATTCTGATTGCGCCATTGGCTTCAAAATATTATTCCGGGTCAAGATAGACATCAAGTTCGTTCAGAACGCATTTCTAAATATTTTTCACTCTGAATTTCGTGTTTCGAAGTTTTAACTGTAAATCGAAATCGGGAGATTTTTATTATCCGATTGGGTATTAGTGGACAATACTCGGGCATGGTTTAATCGAGAATGTGTCGTCAGAAAGGTCACATCACTTTCATGTAAGAGACTTCCTTGTTAAACAAGCAAAAATACATATTCTCTTACACAAAATCCCTAAAATCACTCACCTATCTCTTACACAAACTACTTTTTGAAAAACCATTGACTTTTACCCCCCCAAACCTGATTTATCTCTTTAAGGAGCCAAATCCTACCTAAGAGAATACCTTGGCATTTCAAACTCTTTCTTCTGTTTGCATTCTCTAAGAACTCTCAAGGTAGTTCTTCATGGCTTTTCATTTTGATTTCTTCATCTCCTAAGATCTAACCATTAGATGTTTATGAAATTTTAGTATGATGTTTATAGGTATGTTATGAACATTTTCAATCGTTGAAATTTTCTAAATATCTTCTTAACTCTTTTTATGTTTAAAACTCCAAATAGATATTTTCTTGAACTTAGAAAGTTATTTTGAAACCATGAATTCTTTGTGTTCATGGGGCTGTTTTTTTTTTATGTTTAGAAAGCTTGTATGTTTGTTGGTATTTGAACATGGTTAAAGGTGATGTTTGTATATCAAAGGAACCTTTAAGGAGTTTTCCTAACCATGTAAAGTTTGGACTTTTCCACTTGTTTTTGGCTCGAAAAACCATAGCCTTGGACAAGTTTAGAATAGTATATTTTTAACGTTGAAGTTTGATTTTGTTTCAAAGGGGATGATTTTGTTATCTAAGGAACCTTTAAAATGTTTAATGATAAATTGAAATAGCAAAGCTTTCCTTAGCATTAGGTCTAAATCATGGCCTATATGTGTTTAGGAAAATTTTAGTTTCTAACTTTGAAATCCAAAATGTTTATGGATGAGTTTTGTGAAAAAGTGTTGTTTTAGAATATTATGAGTTAAAAGTTGGTTAGTAAATGATATTCTTTGACTTCCAAGTCAAGTAATGATTTGGAATAAAAGATGAGTTATAAAAGTCTTGACTTTATAAACTTAAAGTGTTATGAAGTAAAGGATGATTGATTTGTTGTAGGGTGAACATTGATAAGGTAAGCTTACTTTAAAGTGGTAAGCTTACTTTAGAGGGCCCATTTTGGGCGTTATTGGCGCCCTAGCGACCGTACTTCGCCTGGGCACGGACCAGAGAGGTATTTTGACCATTTTTTATGGATTTGTCGCTTGAGCGACAGTACCTCGCTTGAGCAAGAATCGGGAAGAGAATTGAGTCTATGTTGATGAGTTCGTCGCTTGAGCGACAGTTTCTCGCTTGAGCGAGAGACATACAATATTTTTTATTGTTTCTGATTGTTTGATTTCTTAGGCAATAGCCCTAGCTTGGGTGTGAAGTGTATTTACACTTGAGAAAGACCGTGACTCAGATGATTGAGTCTGGTGCTCAAAATCAACAAACTTATACAAGTAGCTTTGTTCTTGCGCATATATAGGGCAAGGTTTCCGACTGAGATGTCGTGATTAGGGCAATGCCCAAAAAGGATTACATGATACCATGCAGCAAGGTCGTCTGATCGTAAGAGGTTTGGCCTTGTGGTCGTCCAAGATATTCAGCGATGGTTCGTATTGGTAAGAACGTTATTTCTCTATTACGTGATAACATAAGATCAGGTCCCATATGAAGCATTCCTTTGGGAGATGTCTTAGGTTGGGCCAATCATATAAAATAATGATTAAAAGATTTTATTGGCTAACCTCGGTTAGTGTGAATACTCATTATGGATAATGAAGTAGTGGAGAGGAAATTTATGGGAGACGAACGAGCCCCGAGATGTTGAGATGGATGACGATGGCGGTGATTCGTCAGCAAAGTCTGGAGGGTGAGTCTAGGTGAGATGAGTTCCTTGTATTCCTGGATGAGGTATTCTGTTGGATCGGACAGTTCTCACAGCGCAAACTAAACGATCTCTGACAACCCCTCTTTACAATCAGGATCAATGAGATGGATGCCCATAAAGTGTTTGATACGACACCATCCTGAAATGGACAGTTCTTTGGAACAGATCGATCATATATCCTTGCAAGGAATAGTTTGGTGTGTTCAAATCGGCTTGTTATGAGACCTGTACTCTCGGTTATTTCCGAATAGTTTATTGGGAGGATATTGGTGTAAGGATGGATGAAATAAACATAGAATTCATACATTGAGCACATGGATATTAATCCTCATGGTTTGAGTTATAACGTCATTCATCATTTGCATTTATGTATGTGATATATATTGTGTATGTTATGCATGTCTGTCTGGATGTAATATTCTATGTAATTCCATGCTGTCAATGAGTAATATTGATTAGATGTCTTACTCCATCTTCTTTCTATTTGTCTTCTATTCGTGTTTTGTTCAGATGGATCGCTCGGTCAGGATTCGGAGTTACCGCTTTTCGATGTCCCAGGATACCTACACAGGCCCCTGTGCTTTTTGATTAGTGTACCTGTGTGGGGTATTTATCTTGGAGTAGTTTTATTTGGGGGACGATTAGATTCCGCCTTGTACTTTGTACCAATATTTCATGATATTCTAATGAAGTATGATTCAAAATTATATTGAGTTATATTTTTATTACCTTTAGGCAATGGTTTTTTTTTTATTTTCCGTATTGTATGTTACTTAAAGTGATGTTCCGAAAATGAAACGAATATAAGGAAATAAATTTTATATGGCATCATTATTAAAAAATACTCATTTTTGAGTAAGATTTGTTTGGAGTAATTTTCGGGACGTTAGAAACTAGGCCATGCGCATGAGATAAGCCAAGGGCCTAGCCAAGGTGCTAAATTTGACCTTAGCATTGGGCCAGGTGCATCAGGCACCAAGCCTGACCAAGGCAATTCTGAATGTGGCACAGGGCCAGGAGCATCAGGCACCAAGCCTAACCGAGGCATCCTGGCGCACGAGTGCTGGGCCAATATGGTCGGGCCAGGAAATCTGACCGCATCAGGAGTTGGGCGTAGCCTGACCGAGTTAGGCCTAGCCAACATGTTTGGCATGGAACATTTTTATTTTAGTAATAATTGCATGGGACAAGTTTTGACCAACACTTAGTTTACCTAATTTTAGAGTTTATTTATTAAATATGCTCATAAATAATGTATGGTTTGAAAAATGGCTCGTGGGACTTAAAACAAGCCTAAAAGTGTAACCGACACTTTAATGTTTGGACCAACTTTTATTTTTCATGAATCAACGGTAATCTAACTTTGTGTAATGTTATTTGGTTGGTGAATAAGGACTAATATGGCCATTGGAAGGGAAATGCTCATGGGAATAAATGAATTGGTCGAGGATGGCTTAAATGGAGCCTTAATGGTGCCATAACACCTTGTCGGGACCATTGGGGCATAATTCACACGGGCACAAGTCATCAAACATCATCCTAAGTCATTTTTCAGAGCTGTTGGAGCAAAGTTGCTCGAGGGAAATTCCAATTGCACGTTGGAGGCTTTAAGTGTGCATTGATGGTACTTTATGGCTACATTATACCCGTTGGAAGCTTAGCTTGCTGGACAAACTCACACCAACGACGTCCTAGGTCATTTAACTCATAAGACTTCATCATTCAGCCTAGGGAATTCGCTCCTTGGACAAAAATGATCCTATGCCAAGATATAATGCATCTGAGGGCCATTATGGAGTCAATAACTCCAAAGTTCCACCATGTGCTAAATTGTGAACCGAGTCTTCAAAGAATGTAAGAATCCTATGAAGCTCATCAAGTCTTGTCGTGGAGTATTATGAAGGCATTAAGTCTCATTCACCATGTGACTTAATATGGATTCGTGGACTTAATGAAGAATGGAATCTTACGCTACCCAAGGCTCAACCACGGCAACAATGGCATCCTAGGCCTAAGCTTAAAGTTTTCTTTCAATGTAATAAAGCATACGAATAACGTGTGTTATGCAGTTTTCAGCTGAATTTATCTTAGTTTAGGAGTAGATTCATAATCCAAAAGGTATCCAATGTTGGGCTATTTTTACTTAGGCTTTTAAGACATGTTTTTACTCTTGGTTTTTACGTGGGAGCCAAGCTTGGCTCGTCACGATATATGTATGCATTCCACAATGAAATAAATAAGATAAGTTGAGTATAATTCATATTGAATTAATGATTGAATCCTTGTGAGAGTATTCTCCAAACCGTTTTGGCTGAACCAAGATTAGAAGTTCTTATCAAGAACCAAGTTCTTGTGGCGAGCATCACCTTGGCTTATCAACACCTCAAAGTGTTGTGGCACATATCACCACAAGTCTATTCCATCTTCTTTTATCTTACTTATTCAATTTCGCTGCTTACTCTTTAACAAAAAGCTCAATCCAACAGTGAGCTTGGCCAAACACTAACCAAGATAGGTTGTGCAAAGAACCATTCCCAAAAGGGTTCACGTCGGTAAAAAGGGTTCTAACACTCTTGGAGGGGGTGAATAGGTGGTTTGGTTTACAATTAAAACTTCTCGGTTATAAAAGATATTCATTGATTTTCATTGGTTTTAATCGATTAACAACAAACTTAATCGACTAACTCAATTATTTTTCTTGAAAATATTTTGTTCTTGATACAACAAAATGTAGTGATCAATATGTTCTTACATGTAGTTTAGTAGTTCAATTAATGAGATTAATCATGCAATGACACTTATGCAACAATCCTAATATGAATTTCAATCCAAGAGAACAGAAATTGATAGTTGCATAAATGTAAAAGAGTAGAGATAAGATAAATTGACAAGATCAATTTTATCTTGGTTCCATTGTCAACCACTACAATCTAGATCCAGTCTTCCCCTACTAATATGGGAGATTTGATTTCACTATGAAGAAATTGAATGTCTTTACAAACAATCTTCTACCCAGAACTTCTTGGACTTAGCATCTAATGGATACCTCAACATTTCTAGCTTAGGATATCTTCTTGAATTCTTCTCTTCTTCTACGGAGATACCGGACACCTTAAGAGATGGATTACAACTTGATTGTTCTTTTGTATACAAAAATCTTGCACTAACATACACTCAACTCAGAATATAAAACCCTTCTTGATGAATCTCATAATCTTAAAATATAAAGATGAATGATTATGAGATGAAAATATTATGAAAAACTTTGATATGATTAATGCTTGAAAATCTCTTCAAAGATTCATGAAATTTCTCGTATCTTGTGTCAAAAGTATCTTCCTCACTTTTTCAGAAAACTCTCTATTTGATCTTGAAAGTTCAATGTGATTTCATTGTGTTTGCTTATAAGAAAGGTTAGTTAAAATACCATTCAGTTTCAATATATTTTCTGTTATAGTAATCGAGTATGTAGACACTTAATCAATTAACATTCTTTAAATAATCCAAGATTTAAAAATTGTAACTGACTTAATCGATTAACCATGTACTTAACGATTAACGGGTTTCCCATTTGCAAAGACTTAATTGATTAACTATAACCTTAATCGATTAACTGTTTTCTGAAAACACTTGGTTAATATGCTATCAACCTTTAAAATTATTTACTAATGTATGATGCATGATTTTGAAATGATATAAGTTCAACCATGTTTAATGCATCAAAATCATTTATGAATATTAATGCACCTAAATCATGTATGAATGTAAATCTTGTATGCATCATGATCATCATTCTAATATGTGAGATTTATCATTAGGTTCACCTTACTTAGACTCTACTCATTCAAAACATCTTTGGACATAAATAAATAAAAATTTATTCTTTAGCTTTTGTTGATCATCTTGACGCTTGAAGTCGAGTCTTCAATGTTGTTGTTATTGATTTGTCATTGTCCATACTTTGTCTTCATCAAACTTTAAGCTTTGTCTTCATCAAAATCATTCAATACATACTTGCATTCACATATTTGATGATGAAAATAGTCAAGTGTTTGACCATTTTTTTGCTTTATTGGAATTTCTCGCTATCATTTTTTTCATTTGAACCCCTACTCATTCATATGTACTTTCTCAATTCTAGGAAACCATGATATATGTCTTTGTTTCTTTCCCAAAACTCATACCATTATTTGGTCCTCCATGATTCTTGTTCAAAAACGAATGACAAACCTGAATTGAAGGTTTGGCTAAACATCTATACTTCTGATGGAACCAGTCAATGATGGGGGACAAGGTCCACCATTATCCTTCATCACCAATAAATAATAATAGATTAAATTACATTAACATTCCTTGAGTTTTAGTTAAATATACAAGCAATTCCTCCATTTTTTACACCTACAAAAAACCCATAATTAATTTTTATACATATATTACACTGACTACCTATGTATGAGAAATAAATGTGATTTTTTAAACAAAAGTGAGTGATAAATGTAATTAAGTTAAACAAAATATGGTATATTATAGACACGAGTACAAATAATATATTTGTCAATATATTTTCATTATTTATTGTTGTTTATAATATAGTATAAGAGTGTTTTAAACAATGTTTCCTTATAATTATTGATGCATTTTATAATGAACCAAAAATAATGAAAATGTTTTGACTCTTATACTATTGGGACTTGTCTCCACAATATATCATATTTTGTTTGACTTAACGACACTTATCATCCTTTTTTATTTAAAACATCACACTTATTTATCATGCAGAGGTAGTCAGTGTAATGTCTATATAAAAATCAGGGGGTTTTCTGTAGGTATAAAAAATGGAGGTAATTTATGTAATTTCACTAAAACTCAGGGGTTGTCAATGTAATTTACTCTAAATAATATTGTCCATCTACACCTTTATTTTAGCATCTCTCCTTAACTTAAATGTCTATCATAATATATGCTTGATAAAACTTGTGAACACTAGATAAAACTTGCTATTTCTAAGACCAATATAAATGTATTGACATCGATAAGAAATTTATGCAGAAAAGAAATGGAAAAGTGGATGCAAGGGTATGAGAAATATTGTACCCATGGTCCAAATTGTCTCGTTACCCCATTGATAACATGTTATTGTAGAGGTGGTCCACAATCCATAGTTCATCCAAATTCATCTCTTAGAGCTAATGGATTCAAATGGATATAATCCAATATATAATATTGATAATGAATGGATTTAAATTCATCCATTATATCCAATGGATATGCGTGGTTATATCCATTTGGATGGATACACAATCCATCCAAAAAACAAAAATTAAAAAAATAATATTTTGCTTTTCAATTTCATTAAATATTTAAGAAAATTAAAATTAAGCAAATTCATCTACAATTCTCACTGTTAATATAATCATTTATAAGACATGTGTATGTAGTTAATATTAAAAGTTTATTTTAAAGTACATAACATATATAAATATGAGAAAAAAGTGTATGAGTTTTATACACTGTTACTGCATCATCCCAATTTATATTTAATCAAACATAATTGACTCTTAAAGAAAAGGTAACTCAAATGAGTGGTGGATGATATAGTGATTATATATAAATTTTTACATTCATAGTGCATACATATTACACTCTATAAGTATTTGTTAAGAAATTTATACGTAGAACCTTAAATGTCACATGCTTGTAGAATATTGTAAAAAAATTATTGTTTTAAAAGTTCAAAAAAGTACATTTTAAATAATCACATTTTAAAAAATCGATCAGTATTTTAAACAATGATTTTTAAAAGTGTTTTTTTAAAAGGTGATTTTAAAAAAATGTTTTATTGAGATAATAATTTTTAAAATAATGATTTTCTTCAATAATATTTTTAGTTCCAATAAAAAATAAATGGATTGGATATTCATCCATCCAAATCCATAAAAATAAAGTCATTGATGAATTGAATGGATTGCAATCCATTGGATATGGATGAATTGAATAACTTAAAAATATAATTTAAATGGATTGATGAATGACTTTCTATCTATCTATTAGCATCCATGTCAAAATTCATCGAAACTCATCCATTTGCCACCCTTATGTTATTGTATATTTGCAAAACATATCAGTGGTACAATTACTAAGGAAATATTTTAGATTTGTCCCGTATGATTCATGTACCTATACGGTATCCGGACCAACTAATAGAAGAAACTAATATATTTTATATGATATTAGAAATGAGAAAATGATAATAAAATGGATAATTTATAAAGTAAATTACACTGACACCCCCTGAGTTTTAGTGAAATTACATAAACTGCCCCTCACTTTTCTATAGCTACACAAACCTCCCTTACTTTTTATGCTTTCATTACACTGACCACCTCTGCATAAGAAATAAGAGTAATCTTTTAAACAAAAAATGTGATAAATGCAATTAAGTTAAATAAAACATGATATATTGTGTAGACAAGTCTAAATAATATACAAATCAATGTATCTTTATTATTTTTGTTACAAAATGCATCAATAACTCTAAAGAAATATTGTTTAAATCGCTCTTATAATATAGTGTAACGAACCAAAAATAATAAAGAAATATTGACTCATATATTATTTGGACTTGTCTCCACAATATATCATGTTTTTTGTTTAACTTAATTGCATTTATCACATTTTTTGTTTAAAATATTACACTTATTTCTTATACAGGGGTGGTTAGTGTAATGAAAGTATAAAAATTATGGGAGGTTTGTGTAGGTGTAAAAAAGTGAGAGGTAGTTTATATAATTTCACTAAAACTCAGGGGATGTCGGTATAATTTACTCTAATTTATATTTACTTTATCAATGTTGAATGAGCTAACATTGCACACATAATATTGACTACAGGCCTAAGAATGTTGGTCATAATTCGATATTCTCACTATCTATTACATAACATATAAGTTAGTAAATACATGTGAGAAATGTTGTGTGTATATATTTGTACAATTTATTAGTACATAAAATTATACCTTTTCACAAAAGGAAAAAAGTTTACTGTGTTGTTGTATAGTCTTGGTCCAAGAATCAGGATGTAATCATATGTGCACGACTAAAATAGTAACAAATATCTTTGAATGTCTTTTTGGTCACTAATTGTTGTTGCACGAGAAAATCCTCAATAAATAATAGCCAAAACAGTTGTCCCCAATTTTATTAAAATATCTATGATAAATTTTCAAGAAAATTGAGATACATTAGGTGAACTCTGATGTATCTCACATGAGAAATCATTATATCATTCTCAGCAGAATAAATGCTCTCACATGTTATTCAATTATAACATGAGTAGCATTTGTTGAGAGTTTATGAAATATGTTCTTAAGCCAAGTTAGTTGAATCTTTTGTCCCTTTATTTCCCTATTTATTGGAACATCATGAAACAAAGTGTGTGTGAACATCCAATTTTATTCTACCTAACTTTCATAAACAAATATTTTTCAAATGCAGACTATTAAGCTCAAAACGACAAAAGAAGTAGGAAACAAGAATTTCGATAACCGTTTTAGTCATAAATAATTTTAAATCCCTATAGGACATGTTTTTTAAAACCCTAATAAAGTATTAATATGTGTATATATGCCTGTTGAAATAGAGATTCTGGGCCATGAAAACGCCCCTCAACAACAAAACGTGTCACTTTGTTGAAGGGTTTATTCATGATTGCAAGTTATATTTTATTTACTTAGAGTGATGAGCGATAAACAACTTATTTAATTAGTGACTTTATTTATTTACTCCCTTTTCGGGTTCTGTTAACCATACCATAAAAGTCGGTCTCATTTTATTAAGTTAACCATACCATTTCTTACGAAAGGTTGGTATCAAAGAATAATAAAATGAGCAAAAGAATAAAGTTAGCAGTTAACCGTACCACTTCTTTCAAAGGGTTGGTATAAAGAATAAAAGAATAAATAAATAAATAAATGTTAGTTGCGGAACTTAATTGACAGAAAATAAATGTTAGTTGCGGAAAATAAATAACAGAAAATAAATGTTAGCAATTAGATTTATTATTCATCATTCTTTTTATGGTCAAGTAACAATCCATTGATTGGATTGCACTTTTTTCATATTATTTCTATCTACAAAGTTATAAACCATGATTTGTTTGAACTTATATGTTTAGGAATCTTTAGTCAACAAATAAAATTTATAAGTTAACACTTTACTATGTTACACTTGCATCTCTTTTCAAGATTCAGTTGTAGTATAGTATAGGGTTATGTCGAACCACAAGGAATTGCCTAATAAAAATGTACTCATATTTTGTATCTTTTATCAAAAGTAAGAAAGTACAAATAAAGTTGTTTTTTGTGATTTATGAAGTAAGAAACATGAAAAAGTAAAGAACTCTTCATATACAAATTCAAGAGGAGAATATGGTTGAAAATATGGAATTATTTCTATACTCAAATGATTTTGAAAAACATTAACAAGTCATGTGTTATACCTTCATTTATTTTTACACATCATTTCTAAATCCCCCATCTAGTGTCCAAGTATGATAAGATGATTTTCAAACCTTATGTAATACACTAAATAATAATTAAGTGTCACTCGTCAGAACAAGTTGTCACACCCTTCTTCAGGCTCCATTAACATTATTTAGCCTTGGACGTAAGTTGCTTAAAATAGATGCTTGACATGGCAAGTGAACTAAGGTTTAGGTTATACTTTTTATTTCACTTGTCAACACTTTAAGAAGAAGCATTTTTGGATCTTTAAATCAAGTTTTAGGTGATCAAGGTAAAACCGCATTAAAAACTTCTTAAAGAATAAAAACTTAACCATAAGTAATAACTTGAATATATTGAAATCAAAATATGATACAAATAAAGAAAAGCAATAAAACTACACCATAATCCAAATTTTTGGAGCATTAGCCATCCATCCATAGATTAGATGCTTTTGGTTCCAAATGAGGTTACAAAATCATGGTTTTACACCTCACTTGCCAACTCCATTCCCTCTGAATTTCTATGAACTAAACACCTAAAAAGAGCCTAAAAACAACCTAAAATGAGAGAGAAAGAAAAATGAGAAGAAAAATGGTGTGTACAATGTTACAAAAGTGAAGAAATGGGTAAGCCTTTTATAGGCAATGAGAGGGTCACCTAGCCACCTAGCTGGTGGGTCAGCAGCTTTTCCCATCTTGGCTAGCTAGCTTGGACAACCTATTTTGGGTTAGGCTGCATGCATGGTGACACCTCTTACTTGCTTGTATCATGCATGAGGTCATAAACTTAGCTCAAAAGCTAACTTTGGCTGGTTGCTTGGCTTGTGACATCATTCATGACATAGCCATTCTTCTAGGCTAAACAACCATTTTTCAGGTGGGCCAGACGCCTGACTGACCTAGTGCGCGCTCAGCTGCCTGCTTGAGCAGCCTGGCTGACCTGGTGCACGCTCAACTGTCTGCTTGAGCAACTTGGCTGACCTGGTGTACACTCAGTTGCCTGCTTGAGCAGCCTGGTTGACCTGGCCTAGTGCTCGAGGCTTGGTTGGACAGCTTTGTGAGCAGCTTTAATTTGACTTTAATTTCTTCCAACCAAGACCAAGTTGCTTAGTCATGATTAAGCTTAAGCATACACCTTATCATGCTTAGTTTTAAGCACACATGTGTCTTATATTTTGGCTTGATTTCTTCAAGGTGAAGTAAGATTTCTTTCTTCAAGCCTAAGCATTCTTTTTTGGTCCAATTTCCTATGAAACTCAAAGAAAACTTGGACAAGAGATGATAAAATATTATATTATTTAAACACACAAAATGTATCTAAAAAGTGTTGAATTAAGTTGGTTTTCGCATTTTTGCATAGGATAAGTGGCATGAAAAGTGTATGGAAATTAGGTATTTTTGGCACTTATCAATGCCTACAACAAATATGTTAACTTATTACAAAGAAATGAAAAATAAATTTTCTAAAAGGGGAAAACCCTTATTTTTCTGAAACAATTTTCTCTTAATTATAAGGTTACTATGAAGGTTTAAGTGGCTTTTAATTTAGGTAAAATGATGAGAAGGTAAAAGATAGGTAAAGGGTCATAAGTCATAGGTGTTATATTGAGTAAAATGGCAATTTGGTCCCTATAAATGTACATCACTTTTCACTTGCAACATAGTTCCTGGTTAAATGAATGATTCAGTGCTTAAATTATGCAAGCTCACCTCATGTTATACCCCATAAGAATAGCATAGGACAATGTGGATTGACTGTGTAATCTCAAGGAATTGTGAGTTATCTGGATATCAGAATTCTAGTCTAGTCGAGTAGATTTTTGTATAACCTTCAAGTACATATGCACATTACACCATACAATTCTTTCTAATATAAAAAACCAAAACGAAACAGAACAAAATTGTATAGAGAAAAAAAATCTTTTCCGATTTTGGAAAAAATATCTTTTCCCAAATTGATAATACCTTCATTAATTTGTAATCGACTCCTGAGCTCAGAATCTTTGTTTAAAGACAATTTTATCAATTTGAGTGTAAAAGAAAGTTTTCTATATTTTAACCGCAAAAGAACATAGTGGCTACTCCAAATCAAGTGGGAGGGGTCGAAATCGAGTTTGTCTCTTCCTAAGTCGCAAAAGCGGTCTTCTAACTGAAAATCGGGTCACAACGGTGTGTGTGTGTGGCCTCCATATCACAATCATTATTGTTATAAGATGGTTGTTGATATCCCTTATAATAACCATTTACATCAATAAACTAACATAATGAAAATATAAATTTATAAGTCTAAATAATAGATTTACCTTATTTACTAGAAGAATAATATTAGTTAATACTGAAGGAAACAATTACAAATAGATAAAAATATCAATGACTAATCTATAGTATATTTTCTTTACGGGTAATGTTTTTCTCTGGTACATTTTTGCTTGAGATGTTCTGTCTGATGGTTATGCAAAGATGAGGATTAGAAAGAATAATACTCATGGATAATATAAACGATATTAAGACAAACTTGTGGATGAGAGCCACAATTAATCTTTACATTTAAAAGCCTTACATGAATTGTAATTTTATACCACGATTTCATTAAAAATAGGACATATCATCACTGCAATAAACGATATCGCTTTGGTGCACCATTTTACGAGGAAAAAATGAAGTCATTAGTGGCATTCATGATTTCATTGAACTTGTGCATATTAGTCACGATTTTAGCCTCATTTTTTAGATAAAACATGGTGCATAGCCATGATTTCGAAGGGCGGAAATTTAAAAAAATGGAAGTCGAGTATAGTAGGAGCGGCTTCCTAAAAATTTGTTCTAGAATCAAATGAAGTTAAATTTTTTAAAGTATTCAAACAAACATAAGTTAAATGCATTTTGCTTACAAAATCAAGTAACTAGAACTCTCCTATATTAGGTCACTCCATTCCAGTGTTTTAAATTGCGGTCGTTGCGATGTGATTGTGGCTGTTGCAGCATAAAATTAATTAATGTATCCATAAAATACAAAAATAATGTATAATTACTATAACTATTATTATTACTATTCACTTATTATAGATTTTTTTGTTCATTATTTGACTTTGTTTACTGACAATTAATATTTTAAAATAAAGTTTTAATAAAATAACATAATTTTGCAATTAAAATAAACATTTTATCTTGTTTTTGCATAAACAAAAGTGAATTACATTCACTTAGAAGTGTACAACATATTGCAATTCTCATTATCATCAAATACCTAATTAGGAAGCAAAGCCAAGATTCAATGATATAATGTCCTTACAAAATAAAGTAAGTAAAGCATCACAACTAATATTATAAAATTGTCACTTGAAGAACCGTAAGAAAATTATTAAATCCACTAGAATACTCACATTTTAATTATTAATTGTTACCACATGCTAGAATGGTGTGGAGGAGCATAATCTTCATTGTCATACTTACTACCATCTCGTGTAGCTCCTTGTCCAAAGACAATCAAAAAAATCATGACTTGATTGTTGATAATAAGGTTCTTGATAATTCATTAATGAAGACTGGTGAGATGGAACTTGTCCACTTTCCTATTGAGGATGTATATAATAATCAAGTGGATAATATACCGAATGCATTGGATTGTACCCTTGACTGCTTTGGGATGTTTCATCAATGCTAAAATCACTAAAACATTGTGCAAGACTAGAAGAGGAAGATTCTTCAAGTGTAATATTTTGTTTCTTTTTTCCTCTCCTAGATTGTGACTCAGTTCTATTGTTATCATTAAATGAATCATTAGAATGAACCATACCCGATCTAGATGTTGTGAGGTCAATTAGGTTACGATCACGCCTATGCAATGACATCTCCTCATATGGATCATTGTCCATTTTCTCACCTTCATCATCACTTTCTCCAGCCTCAACATTACCACTGTCATTGCCACCATCCTCACTTGGTGGGCTTAAACCATCATCATGTTCATCAGAACCAACATCATCACTATCAATTTTCATATTTTCATTTTCATCATCGATGTCAATTATAGGAAGCCACTCTGCATTTTGTGCTCCATCTAATGCTGGATTTTCTCTTTCTTCTATCCATTCAGACAGTGGATCATCTTCCTAAAATATGTTGTCAAGATTAATAGGATTGAAACTGCTTCAATTTCTTCTTGACTTCTTCTCATTTAAGTTCTCATCTTCAACTTCATATTGTAAAATGTATAGACAAGTCTATGTAATCTATTATATGTGAGTCTATTCCTTTTCTTTGAATGAATATAGCTAAATGTGCTCGAGTTTCTCTCACAATTTGTGGCTAAAGTTGTTTGGTTGAGAACTTTAATTGCAATGCATTTAAGTTCAAGAGAGCATGAACCAAATATTATCTATCATTCATCTATTTATGTCAACATGAAAAATAAATAAATTATTATGCTCATAAAAAGTGTTTTAAATACACTAGTAAAAGAAATATGAGAAATATTATTTTACCTAGATTCATTTTAGACCAAGCTGCTTGAGCTTGAGGTGTACCAAATATCTCTGACTTATTTCTATAAAGAAGCCACTATGTAACATAAAATATGTCAATATAAAAATGTATAATCTTAAATTATAATTTAAGAGATTAAAATATAAGATTTTAATGTGAACCTGATTAAAAGCTTTAATTTGTTTATCGATGACTCTTTCAAGTTTCATGATGACACTATTGGTTCCATCAAATGTTTTTTTATACACATTAGTCCCGTGTTCAACTCCATATTGAAATTATGGATTAAGAAAATAACCTATAAATTTATTAAAGTATAAATATTAGAATGAAGATATGAAATTAATAATCATATAATAAAATTAAATATAAATTCTACTAACATACCTACAGAGTGAATATCAGAGTGCATGAATTTCCATCTCTTGTCTATTATGTCATTGTATTGAGAAAGATAGCGGCAATTTTTTTGAATTGATTGTTTAGCTCGGTCAATCGCTTCATAAAGAAAACTCATTGTGGGCTTTGTATCACCATCCACCAACCTTAATACTTTAACTATAGACTCGAAAACTTTTAATATATCACTAGCCACACTCCAGAATTCATGATCCAAAACAATCTTCCTTGCTTCAAGTACTGACCCATTCTTTTGTTTGTAAAATTTAGATTTTCTGAATTCTTCGGAGTTGAACATTTGTTTCAGGCCTTGCTTTTGATTCACAATTGCTTGAAGTTGCAAGAACTTTGTTGCAAATCGAGTGATGCCAGGACGAACAATCTCTCTACCTCCATTATATTGTTTCATAAGATTTACTGTCCATATATGGTTATAGATGAAGGTTGTCACCATCTTTGCTTCCTCCAATGATTTTTGCACATTTTTCTTTTTTTCCAATATCCCTCCAAGCAAAGATCCAAACAATGAGCTGAGCATGCAGACCAATATAAATGTGGTATTCTTCACATCAACTTTTGGCCAGTGACCTTAAGCGTTTTTTCATTATCCGTAACAATTTGAATGACATACTCATCACCAACTTCATGTACGATTTTATTCAACAATTGGAAGTAGTAATCTGTGTTTCTGCTACCAACATCGGAGGCATCAATAGAATTTGTAAAAACTGTTCCTTTATTGTAGTAAACTAGAAAGTTTATAATGCGATTGTGGTTTATACTATTAGTCCAACCATTGCTCATTATCGTTACCCCAGTCTCCTTGCATGTGTGTTTCAATGTTTTAATCCACTCATGCATATTGTTATATTCCGCCTTCAAACATACAGTTGAAATTTCATAAGGAGTTGGACATTTAACTCCTTGACAAACCTCGGCTGCTGCAACAATTAAATTATGAAACCAAGGAGACATGGTTACATTCATGGCCACACGTTCATAGATTATAAACTTTCCCACAACTTCTCTAAGCTTTTTCCTCACTGCATCCATAAAACGACCAGTTATCTTAGGTTGTTTCGCGCTTCTACTCCTCGCCAGATCAATATCTATAGACCTTAAATTAAAATCAATATCTCGTGGTCTTGAAGCATCACTACCACTTGCATGAGAGCTTCCACCTTGCTTATATATATTCCCAGACCCCCTCGTTTGTTGCCTAAAATGTCGCCTTTGTTCCCATTCATATTGTGAATTAAGGCTTGATTGTTTAGCTTGCCTCACTTGCTCATCAATATAGTCATCAAGATCTTATTCATTAGTATTCCTTCTTAATCGTGCTTCAAATTCATCTTTTCTTTTTTTGAGTAAAGTTTTTTTCTTTCCCGTGCAAGAGTAGTTTCATCATGCTTTCTCTAATTACACCAGTGACTCTAGGACAACCTGCAACTTGTCTTTTATAATGGGCTATATGTTGCTTCGATCTAGTGATACCCCCTTTGATCACTTTTCCACAAAGATTACATTTAATATTATTTTGATGTTTAGGTACTTGTGTTCCAAAATGTCATCCAATATCTTCACTTGGAGCACCCTATAACTTTTTAGCTGGAAATTCTCCTCTTGGAGGCATTATGAAAATTAAATACCGCCTGAATGCAAACAAACTATACAAGTTTAGAACAATTACCAATAAAAATAATATACTCAATTATCAATAAATTGATTTTATAAAGAAATATAATACATAAAGTCCATTAGCACATTTAAAAAATTATCAATATAAACATTTCTAAATATTTATAAATATAACTATATTTCTAATATGACATTTTTAAATTTTTCTACAAAAAAGTGCAAAAAGCCTATTAGCACATTTAAAAAACAACCAATGACATATGCAATTAAAAAAATGCAATATATAGAAATTTCCTATTGTTGCTACTGGAAATTAAAATGCTGCCTGGAAATTGGCCCATAATAACAATAAAGGCGCATATATCTATACTATATATAAAGCCAAAACATGGTGTAACTTCCACCATGGTGTAATTTTCATTTCCTATTTTGCCCTTCACATTATTTAATTTTTACAAAAAAACATAAAATCCTAATTAACCACCACCAACACATTAATTAACTACATTTCTCACCTTAAACTAAATATTATCATAAACACATAAAAATTATAATATAAAGTACACCGAATATAACAAATATATTCTAATTACAAAAAATTAAATATATAAAAATTAAAAAAATATAGTATCATACAATATTGACCAACATGCACGAAGTGCCTGTACACACTAGTTCCTATAATAACAAAACTCATCTGCAAATTAAAACACTAATAACATATTTAGTAATTAAATCAGATCAAATCCCTAATTCCCTCATTACAAATCCTCTCTTATTCAATCACTCATTACAAACCCTCTCTTATTCAATCACTCTCAAATCCTCTCTTATTCAATCACTCTCAAATCCTCTCTTATCTATACAAATTCTCTTCCCCTCACCCCTCCTCTCTTCTCTTACTCTCATTGTCTCACACTATCGCATGCAAGAACGGGAACAAATCTCACACGCAAGAACGGGAACAAAGAAGAGACGAAGATACAAACTAGAAATAGAGAAGAAGATAGCAAGGGATGAGATCTAGATTTCTAAAAAGCAAAAAGCTTTTTACCTTAAAAAAGCTTTCCTCTAAAAAACAAATAGTGATGTTGGTCTGTTAGATGGTGCCATGGTGGTTTTGTTGAAGATTTCTGAGAGATGAGATGAAGATAGCAAGAGAGAAGAAGACATAGCAAATGGAAAGGCAAGGTCACGGGTTCATTGCATAAGTAAACATATGAGTGAATTTGTCTTGGAATCTTGTCTTTTCATTACTTTAATTTCTACTCTACTCTGGATCTACATCTACTTTCACTTTTTTTTTTCTGGAAAATTTGTCTTGGAATCTTATATGATATTAAAGTTGGATTTGGAAATTGAAAGCAAAAAATGAAACAGGAGATGAAAAAACAACATTGCGATTATGAATCCATCCCGTTGCGGCCACAACACCCCAACACCTGATGCGGACCGCATTTTCAATCACTCCTCCATTCAAACTAAATAAACTACAATGCAGACATGGACTCACATATTGCTCAAAACCCATATTGTTTATGTTTCCAAGAAAATACACGAAAAGTCCTACAATGTGTCAAATATGGACCAACTAATTAACATAACTAATTACAAAAGAACTCAACAAAAATTAAATTCAGCATAGCATATTTCTTCTATACTCATTATTCTAGAACTTGGTAAGTAAATACTAACAATAGTGAAATTAGGGATAATAGGTTATTGGTTATTTACCTGGCCTAATAAGTCTGCGTCCACTTGATTTAATATATTATATAAATATACAAATAGTTTGATAGCCACATGGGTCTTTTCTTGACTCATATGGGCCTCTGGGTAGGGGTGGCAATATGGGCCAGCCCTGCCTGGCCCATCTTTGGTCCGTCAGAATATGGGCTGGCCCGGCCCGACCTTATTGTTATAAGGGCTCAAAATGCCAGCCCGATCCATATTTGGCAGGGCTGGCCCGTTTTTTTTCTTTTCAAAACACACATTAAAGCTTTTAGACAAAAATAAATAATTCAAACAATTCATAACTGTCTTTTAAAACAAAAAATCACAAACAAAAGACACAATCTCATAATAACATATTGCATTAGTACAAAACTTGTAAATTCTAAACAATAAACCACCATAATCTTAAACTTTTAGACTCCTAGTTCACAATAGAGCTTATAACTCCTAAGTTTTAAAAAGTGTATAAGAATCAAAACTATTATATTATAAATCAATCACAATAAAGTATATATATTACTCATTTTAATTTGAATTCGACTACATTAAAAATATAAATTGAAACCCAGTCGAATTCAATTAATTTTCCAAAAGGAATCAAAATCAGTAGTTCTCTTTGAGTTTCCGATTTTCCATTTCAATTAATTAAAGGGTAAAATTTGATTCAAACACCCCTAATTGTTAGTGAAACTCCACCTTTATGTGATAACAAGTACAATAATTGGATAAGAGTGAAGATAATAGATAACTACATAATGAGATATTAAATGTTCACTTTACAAAGAGAAAGAAGAATTATATGTTTAAGCATCCAAACATAAGTTAAAATTGTAAAAGTTTAATCTTAATTGCAATGACCAACATGATAGACAAATGAACTTTAATCTTAATGTTGACCCGCCGGGCCAGCCCGGCCCGACCCTCCAAGGCCCGTCTAAAAAACGGGCTTCTAAAACAGGTTGAATACAGGCTTTTGGGCTAAAACCCTCAGCCTGGCTCGCTAAAAACACCTATCCAAACAGACTGGCCCATCGAGCCAAGCCCATTTTGCCACCCCTACCTCTGGGGTATTAACACATGTGTGCTTCTATTATACTGCCCATCCTCGGAACTCGGAAGAGTAACCTTCTCCTTAAAGTTCCTTGGATGGTTTGTACTTTATACCTTCAAACCAACCAGATTTTCGTGTTGAGTGACGTGTCGCTCGTCTAGAGGGAATGTAGAACAGTTGGTAGCCATTGATGAGAGGTTTTAACTTTGAAGGTCAGATCTTATTTGACACCCCAAAACATGTGTGGAATGGACAATGCTGCTTGAATCTTTGTTGGACCACGTCAAGGCAAGTCCTTTGAGGCGTTCAGGAAGTGTATTGCCAGCACTGCTAAGAAGTGTAGCAGGTGATCCAGCGGTGGAGATGAATAGGTGTGATTCCAGGCATCTGACGTGTTGGGGAGTGTTACATAAAACTGCCTAGAGCATCATTTTAATTTGCGGTTGTGATGGTAATTATGGTAACGGTTGCGGTTATTGCGATAGTTGCACTACAGATTGTGGCCGTGGCCGTTACAGTGTGAATTATTTTGTGATTAAAAAAATATTTTTGAATTCGATGCGCTATGATGCGGTTGCATTGCGGCCTGATGCAGTTATATTGCGGCCTAATGCGGCCGTATCATTGTGATTCAGAATCACACCTCAATTGCATTGTGATGCGGTTGTGGCAGTCACCGCAACCGTAATATTGTGGCCGAATCGCAATATTGTGACCACAATTTAAATGAATGGTCTAGAGTGCAGGGAATCTGATTGTTGATGCCGAACTGCCACACGCAAGGGCCGAGATTGATCTGTGCAGAAATTATGAGGTGCAAGGGTCTTTGAATGGTCATGCATGTATTTAAGGGAGTTATTTTCCACAAAAATTGAGTTCCACTCCCACTCCCACCCTTCTCTCAGTGCATTTTGGGTTCCTTCACTCTCCCCTCTTGTGTCTGTTTCAACCAGCCCGGTAATTCTTGTGGTTCTACTCCTTTATCCATTTTTGTGGTCTGTAACTCAAACTCACATTATCCTTGAGTCTAGTAATACTTTTTGATGAGAGTTTTATTGTTGGCATATCTTGGGGAATTTCTTTAAAGTGTGTATATGGGTATTCAATTTTTCTTTTAAGAGAGAGACATGATACACTAAATGTATCGAGGAGTTTACTGAAAGAGTTGTCATAGGCAACCTGGCCTATACGATGAGCCACTTGGAAAGGCCTCTAAAAATGATGGACAAGTTTTTATAATAGGCATCACAAGACCGAGGTATCAGTACGGTTGGAGACACAAGATGACTCAATCTCCTACTTGTAAGGTAATATCTAGTCTTTATACATCGGCTTGAGCATTCGTTCTTTGTCGAGCATGTTCTAGATTTTGTTTAAGAGTAGGTAAAAGTGTAGCTTTGTTTTGTTGGGTCTCATTTAATTATTGATTTGTTGAGGGACAAGGTACATAATTGTGTAAGGTGGGTGGTATGGGACCATACACGGCCTTAAAAGGGTATAAAACAATGAATGGATAGTGACTAGTGTTACATCGGTACTCCAATACATGAAGATGTGAGCACCATATTTTGGGTGAGTGACCAAGAAGCATCAGAGATAAGTTTTCAGGGAGCGATTAAATCACCATCATATTGTAGATATTAAATTGTGATGTAACACAATCTTGTCCTTAACGGTTTGAAAACCCCCCTCCAAAGAGAAATAAGGAAAATTTTGTCACTGCCTCAACAATGGTTTTCGGAACTCTATGTAGTTTGCAAATTTGCTAACCATTAAATTGGTCAATTAAATCACCTGTCGCAAATAAGTATAAAAAGTTGTCGAATCCATAAGGAATTTTTTGATACTAATCGATTCAATTAAAAATATTATTCTAAGCAGATTTTGATAAGTAATTTGATGGTTTTGTTACACAATTAAACTAACTAAATGATGTGATAAATTATTGGATTAAAGATGCTAGAGTTAGACTACTATTTACTATGCATATACACTTGATTCGATAATACTTATTCATCCAACTACGATTCTTTCATAATAAGCTAAGACCTCTATGACATTAATCACTAATGTCTTAGTTAAATTAATAGCTTATGAATAAATTTCTATATCTAGCAACTTTACTCACAAGACGAAGAATTATGATCCATATACAAAGCTCTATATCTAACAACTATGTTTATAAAATTGAGAATTTGTTTAACACCTCAATGATACTAATCACTAATGTCTTAGTCATATTAGTAACTTATTAATATAGCTCTATGTTTAGCAAATAAACTAATAAGATGAAGATTTATGATCCATTAATATAACTCTATATCTAAAAACTTATGTTTGAAAGTGCGCATGTCAAGAGGAGCACTTTGGAAAGCTTGCCCACTATGTGTTTTGATGAGGACAATTTGTGTTTCATAAGAGCTTGAAGATCATCAACAAATCAACGTGCTTAAGCCTCAAGATTGGTATTAGATTTAGACTAGTAATTAGTTTAGGTTGAGTCTAAGGCTTAGGTAAACTCAATACATGTCTCATATACATAATACATTAAACCATTTT
>NW_017726573.1:0-21959 GCF_001865875.1 Lupinus angustifolius | reverse complement strand
GATTAACATAAGTTTTTGAAAAGCAGTTGGAACAGAAAACTTGGAAAACCGAATCAGTTACAATTTTGTATCTCGTTAATCGATTAACCAAGAATTTAATCGATGAACTGGGCTACAGAATGGTTTCTTTATAAGCTGCGTTTTCAGAACTCGAGCTCATTCTTGCATGTTAGATTTTAAGAGAGTTAGAACATATTTTCGTGTTAATTGCTGCATCTACATGAAATTGCATTTGTGAGATTAGAGAAGAGAGAATTCTATGCTTTAGGATTGAGAGGCATTACATGTTTAGTTTCTCATCATTTCATCTCACATGTTCATGCATTTCTTGATGTTTTTGGAAAGATTCAATATTCTGTAAAATCTATTTTGAACTCATGAATTAGCATTTTATATGAGATATGTGTTAGAGTTGTAGAGTAAAGTGTTAATTGTTTTAATTTGAGCATTGTAAGTGCTTTAGATTACTCTATATTCTTGTTGTACAAGTGTTGTAATTTTGGGAATCTCTAGGTGTCTTACCACCAACGAGATTGAATTGCGTCTTCATTAGCTTAGAAATCTTGATAGAAAGAATAGGTTCTTGGCTGGGGCTACACTGCAAGAAAGGTTTTCTTGGGAGGTAGAAAATGAGTCAAACCAAGGGATAAGGTTCTTTAGTTTTTCAAGAAAGTGTCTAAGTGTTGTAATTGAAAGAATTGTTTGTAAAACGTTATATCTATTATAGTGAAGAAAAATCTCCCAGATCAGACGGGGGCCCTAGATGTAGTTTGCAAGTGGACCCGCAAACGAACCAGGATAAAAACCTTGTTGCACGCTTTTCTTTCCCTACTCTCTTTATTGCTTTAATCGATTACTTTGTATAGTTGTATTAGCTGTAATAATCTGTTTCTATACTGTACTGTTGTAACTCTGATATATCTGTTAGCTCTGTATATTTGCTTCGATCTCAGTTGCTTGTCATACAAGAAACTGAATCTGTTTATGCGATATGAGTTGTTTTAATCGATTAAAAAGCTGTAGTTAATCGATTATTCTTTCTGTGTTAGTCGATTAAACTGGGGGTTTTTCAGCATTATATGTTGTTTGCGAAAAACGGATACTTTGACCGCTACACCTATTCAACCCCCCTTCTAGGTGTATTTTAGCCACCGATACCTAACAATGTTAACAAAAATTCAGAGTTAATAGTTATTAATATATACTACTTCTATTAACTACACTAACAAAATGCAAAATGCAACATCCATATAAATCCACTCCTAGCAGTTATACCAACAAGATGAGCTATTACAAATCAAATTTAGAATGAGAATTTCTACAATATTCGAAAAATGTGTCAATCCTCAAGTAAGTGTTGGGTCCCACATGGCTCTATAATTCTCCTACAGGGGGTGAATAAGTGATACGGTACACAATTATCGTTGCTCGATTAACAACAAAATATTACAAATTTCCTTACTGTTTAATCGATTAACAACACATTTAAACAATTAACTCGTTCTGCATATAATCGATTCACTAAAAAGATAATCGATTATTCAGTTCTTGTTCTTTGAAAAACAATTTTCTTTGTTTTCCAAGATTACAAAGATTCAACTAAACTTATATGTACTTTTAAAGATGATTAAGAACAGTAAATGCACAGAACAAAATATGCACATAACTCAGAATAATATGCATGTCAAGTTAAGTAAATCAAGTAATACGAAAATGTAAAGAGTTAAGGGTTGATAAGAATGAGACACTGTTTTTTTCCTCGTTCGTTTGTGGGTGCACTTGTAAACTACATCTCGGCCTCCCCTTCTGATCTTGGGAGATTTTTGTTCACTATGGAATATAATTGTTTCTTAAAATCACACTTCCAATACAACAAGCAAGAACTCCCTTCTTGGATCCGTTGAGCCCTAAACCCGGTTTGACTACTCAACATGCCTACTTAGATACTAACACCTTTCACGATTTTGGCCCCAACCGATTTCTTGCTCTATCCAAGACCTCTTGCCTTTGTGAAGACACCGATATAATCGCAGTTAGGATTTTCCCAAATCAATTCTCTCTCAATGGTGATACTAAACACACCAAGAGAATATGTCTACGCCAATGTCTAAAATCTTATCAAGTTGTTGATGTACCTATGTGTTATGCAATGACTCATATCTCTAGATAACAACAATACAAATTATGGGCTTGTGCTGATATAAAAAGGTTGGGGTAGAGGGCTATATATTTATGTTATGTAAACCTAATGTAACAAGGAGAAGAATAGTCAAACGTAAATCCTTATTCTCTAATACTACATAGTGGTAGCTCCTCAACTCTCTCGGGGATGTTGGCAAAATTGGTCGAACCTTGTTACCAAATCTCTTGTGTTATTCTTTTTTCTCTATACTCTATACTATTTAATTGCTTGCTTGTTCCCAACACTATGTGTGGTGAATATTCACTCTTCTAGAATCTAAGAACCCTTCTACAAATCTCACAAAACCAGAATATAGAAAATGTGATATACAAGGTTTCTTCTCAAATTATGACAATTAAGCTTCTTTGGAAATCTTTCTAAAGATTCATAAAGATTCTCCATTTTCTCTCTTTTTCAAAAAAAAAAAAAAACACTTTGAAAATCTCTCCATGGATATGAAAGTGTAAGAGTGATGTGATTTTCCGAAATATTGTAATCTATGTGTTTTTCATTGTGTGTGTTCTATCCTATATGCAAAATGGAAAAACTTGGGTAAATATACCATTCTGTTTTCTGGTGCAGATAATTGATTATCACTAAATCTAATCGATTAACGATTCTTTAAAATTTCAAGAAACCATAAATTGTAACCACCCTTAATCGACTAAACCTTCACTTAATCGATTAACGGGTTCCCAAAGTTTCAATACTTAATCGATTAATGGTTTTTCGAAAAAGATATTTCAATGAGTTATGAACCTCCTACATGATATTTAAAAGTATGATGCATGACTTTGAATGATGTATGATTTAAAACTCTTTTTAAATGCATCAAAATCATATGATCATGTATTTATGCATGTCCATGTAAATCATGTATATAAGCATGTAAGTCTCATTTTTGTAATGAATGATTTTAGCTTGTGAGACTTCCATTAGTTTCATCCTAGCCTAGACATTTTCTAAGCAAACATATTAAGACCTAATAAAGATAGAAAAACACTTAGCCTCTAGATCTTCTTGAATGCTTTACCTTGTGTGAACTTGAATCTTGAATTTTGACTTTGTTGTTGACTTTGTTCATACCTTCAAGCTTGTCCTTGATATACACCTTTTGTCTTTATCAATCTTTGTTGTCGATCTTTGCCTTTATAAACTTTCTCTTCCATCTTTATTTTCATCAACCTTTGTCTTCAAAAAAATCTAGGTGATGCATGCTTGCATATACAATCTGCTCATTGATGCATGCTTGTATTTACAATCTCCCCCTTTTTGATGATGACAAACAATTGTTGGATCTGACAACTCTTTGTTGGATCTGCTAGATGACAATCATCTTACTTTGCAATTTGCTTTGTTGAAAGTTGATGCGCATTTCTCCCTTTTGCTCCCCTTCAATTTTAGCATAGAGTGGCAGAAGCCTCAACTTTTATAATCTCCTGCAAAACATAAACAACAACTTTTCTCCCCTTTTGGTAAGATTAAAAAGCAATGTGATATATGAAAGCTTATTGCCAAAAAGAGAGGAAACCAATGCAATTTTTACTGCTATTAATCCATTAGATTTCTACTTAAACGATTAAGTCTATATCAAGTTTTCACATAAATGCATTTTATATTGTAGTTAATCAATTATGTCTGCTCTTAATCGATTAACACTACTGATATGACAAAATATAATGCAGATTACATGCTGTTTGCAGAATATTATGTCACCTAATATCCACTTGTTTTATATAGGTTACGAATAGTAAGATCAATGCAACCAATTTAAAACAACTAAGCATTCATTCATTCATTCATTAATCAAACAATTACAAGAGAAGGATAACAAGTACATAATTCAAGTGAAAGCATAAAAATATAATTATAGCATGTCATACGTGTACAATTCAAAGCAGAAAATAACAAGTTTGAGATTACAACGCAACGACAAAAAATACATAGACTAAACTCCTAAAACAGAACCTAACTAGGAAACACTAGACGCCCTAAGCTGGACTAACTAGGAGGTGGTTGCAGAAAGCCACCGAAGGATCTAAACAGAAAGTGACGCTGCTCCAAACGATTTTAGTTATCTTCTTCTTGTCTATGCACCTCCGCCATGAGCCTATCCTCCATGGATTGCATTCTTGAATCAATCTGTTCATCCAGGCGTTGTTTCATGGCATCCATATGAGCCAAACCAAGCGAACGTCCTCTTAATACATACATTCACTTACATATTTGTAAATACTCATTTTGTGAATGAGATTCTCATTGACCATATGCTCTTTGAGATTCACAACAATAATCTCCATACCAGAAATGTCGATCCCAATGTGATCAATGGCATGGGAGATAAATATCCCATATGCTAGCAATCTCGAGGAAGACGATGCAATGCCATACATAACCTTCAAAATCTCATCATGTCAACTTATCAGAATACCTTCCTTGATAGCAAAGATTAATTTCAAATCATTCACCGTTGGTTGCACGTGATTACTGTTATGCTGAACCATAATGTAAGCAATCAAATAATGCATCAACCTATTATCCACAGTTAACGAACCAACTTTAGTAAGCTCACATTGGAAGAAATAATGTGGTCCTCTTAGGCATGACTTATACATTTCCGTGGAGTCTTACACACTCCCTTTCTCATTATTACAGTCACCAAGAGGTCCACCATCACATGCCAAGCCTCCAAAAACCATAAACAATTCATCATTCAACAGAATCAACCTCCCTTGCACCATTCTTCGATAACTACCATCCTTATATTGAAAATTCGCATAAAACTCCCGACCTAAAGATGGGTATATGATGCCATTTAGCTCCAGAATATGTACAACCCATTGTACCTCCAATTCATGCGGGAACTGAAATCGTTGTTCCACCATCCATGCCATGTCTGCATAATGGATATATGTGGTTTTCCAGCTGATGAATCTCACCAGCCTTTCTGCTTGAAGAGCAGGAGCATAGAATGGGTCCAAACCTAATGATGGATTCTGCCCAACATTTGAAGAAGACCCTCTAGCATCCAAATTTCTCGTACGTGAATGACGATGAGAACGGTTTATTCCAGCAATATGTTTCATTCTCTTGGATCTTTCGTTGTTCGTTTTGGCAGAAATAGGGATGGATAATTGATTGGATAGGAAAACTGAATTAGGTTTTAGAAAGGGGGTAATCCCTGGTCACTCAATTTCAACCAAATTGATGGGTTAGAGTTTAAGAGGAGGAAAGAAATAGAGATTGGGTAGCTCAAATTTGAGTTTGAGGATGAATTTCAAGATGAATTTGGGTCAGGGAGACATAATGCAAGAGGTTTAGGGTTTGAAGAAACTGAACCCAAAACTATGTTTGAATTTGTTTTGTGATTGCACTTAATCGATTAACCTATGTGTTTATCGATTAACGAGAATGATTTTTTAACACATATAATCGATTATGTTATAAATTAATTGATTAGATATTTAAAATTTTTTAGCCCAGGTAATCGATTATAAGGACTGATAATCGATTATACTACTAAGAAAAAGCCTAGATAATTGATTAGAACACAGAACAATTGATTAAATAAGTCACTATGACAGATTTTGGAACAATTTGACTTAGTTTAGAGGTTTGCTAAGAAATAGAATCGACCTATTCTAAACACTTAATGTACACTTAATTCAGAGCCAAAATACATGAGAGCATATACAATCAAGAATATGGTATACAATTAAGAATACATGCATTTATTGGAGATAAGTGCGATTATTTAGGATTGTGTCGTCATCTAGAATGCATTGAAACACTCAAGCATAATATCAGGCAGAACATGTGATAAGACACTACAAAACAGAACATGCCTTGATATATAGTTACCTCTTATGCTTTACCTCATCCTTATCAAAATATTAGAAGGTTGCCATATGTGAATCCTTCTTTGGCCTTTCTTCAATTTCTTGATTCTCGTCTTTCTTTTCATGCATAAAACTTTAATCCTTTAAATTTGCATCCTCATGAGTACCTACAAAACATTAAGCATACCGTTCCTCTCCTCTTTTGGAGATGGCTTATCAAATATTAAGTTTGCATAGGCTTTTCAAAAAATAATTTTGGTCATCTGCCTTAACATCCAATATGACTTGTTGTGCTTTATCATGATTGGAATATCCTAGATAATAGTTTTACATTTACTTATGAATCAAACATGGTTAAAAGATCTTCTAATTGTTCAACAATGAAATGTTTTCATTTAAGAGCATGTAAATGAGAAACATATTGCATTTGGCCTAAAAGTGATTTTGGGGGATTTTCTTGAAAGTATATTTATCATACCACTTATTCTTGAAAATATGGCCTCACTAGGATTTCATGAAAGAATTTATTTATAATGCTTAAAGTATGTAACCCCTGGAGTTTAGAAAAGATACCTAATTACCTTTAGAGCATAACACTTCCAAACTTCAAGCATTTGAGTTGACATTTTTGTTTATAAGTGTCATAGTCCTTTTTCTTTGGTGATAAGTCAATGAAGCTTGATCTTCTCATCTACCATGTGCCTAGAACACTTGTTGTCCATATGCATTTTGATGTTCATATGTCCTTAGGCACACCTACAAAACAAGTTTACTTGCATGTCTTAGGTACCCACATAATCTTGGGTCCCTTGATGTTAGTTGCTTGGCAATCTTGTCCCTTAGTGATCCACATATATTTGCCATTTGGAACAATATGCATTCTAATATTACATGTACTCAAAGTATGACCATGCAATCTACAATAAAACTAAGTAGGGGATTTAAGATATGACATTTTCAAAACATCTACCCGTTTCTTGTGAATTGTGTTCTTTGCATGCATATATCCTAAACTGGATCTAATCCCAACATTTTTACATGTAGCAAGTAAGTTGTTTAATTTGTGACTACTAGTTGTGAATTTTGTAATTTTATCTTTTAAGATATTATTTTCTTTTTCCAAGAAGATGCAATTTTCAGAAGTAAATATCACATTTAACTTAGTAGTACAAACACACGAAGAGATAGCAGATTTTAAATCTAAGGTTTCATTATCAATTTTAAGCTCATCAATAAAACTTTGCAATTCACAAATTTTCTTTTCATGTTCTAAAATCAACCTTTTTCTATCCACAAACGTTTTAGCTAACTTTTCAAGTTCTTCATGCATTTCAACATAAGCATCATAAAGTATATCACATATGAGAAAAATATCATAATTTGAACTAGAATCGGAAGAGTTTACCTCACTTGACTCATCTTGCTCACTTACAATGCAAGAATTCAGATTTTGAGCCATTAGACATAACTTGTTTGATTCTTCATCTTCCGAGATGCTTGTTGATGTAGTGTCCTCACCAGGTGCATCCCAAACAATGTATGCCTTCTTAGGTTTGATGTCCCGAGAGTCTTTCTTATTGTCATGCTCAATCTTCTTGAGAGAAGTAGGACATGTGTACCTCATGTGACCTACTTACCCACACATATGGCAAGTTGCTTTATCTTTGGGATACTTGCTCATTTTGATTGAACCTTTTTCATCTTCCTTATGAACCTTTTTCAGTTCTCCATTCTTTCTTAAGTACTTTCTGAATTTGTTGATAAGGAGGGACATGGTTTCATCATTTATGTCGGAATCAAACTCATCATCATCGATTTTCTCTTTTTGACTTCTTGAATGTGATTTTGTTGCTTTGAAAAGAGATTCATTTCACATTCTCGTCCATTTGCTCATTGAGTTTCAAACGTCTTAAATCTATCTCTTGTTGTTGAAGTTTGCCAAATAGTGTAGAGAGTGACATTTGGTCCAAGTCCTTTGACTCCATGATGGTCGTCACCTTGGGTCGCCATTTCTTTTCAAGACATCTCAACACTATATTCGTTAGTTCATTTTTGGCAAATGATTTAGATGGTTAATAATGTGAGTAAATCACTTTTGCATATCAGAAATAGACTCATGTGGAAACATGCGAAATAATTCATACTCATGTATCAAAGTATTTAATGTAGACCGTTTGACCTTACTAGTGCCTTCGTGGGTTACGTGTAAAGTGTCCCACATATCTTTGGCACTATTGCATTGATAAATCCTAAAGAAATCGTCGTATGAAAGTGCAGAGGTTATGATATTTTTTGCTTTCAAATGAAGCTGCACTTTTTTCTTTTCCTCGTTGGTTTAGAGACTTTTTCGTTTCTCTTTGGTTTGTCCTCCCACTGTATAGTGGAACGAAAGGTCCATATTCTACGACATCCCAAATATTTGTGTCAATGACCTCAATAAAGATCCTCATTTTCGATTTTATAGTAGGCGTACTCCTCACCACTGAAAACCGGAGAGCGGTTCATGGATGGACCATCGCCGCCAAAAGGTTTAGAAGATCCCATGGTAAAAGTGCCTAGGATCAATGATCTAAGGAGTTAAGCTAGCACAATTTTACTAGCTCTGATACCACTTGTTGGATCCCACAGGGCTCTGTAACTCACCTAGAGAGATAGGGGGGGGGGTTGAATAGGTGATACAATATAAAATTATCGTTCTTTAAAAACAATTTTCTTTGATCTCTAAAATTACCAAGATGCAACTAAACTTTTATGCACTTTTAAAGATTATTAAGAACAATCAATACACAGAACAAAATATGCACATAACTCAGAGTAATATGCATGTCAAGTTAAGTAAGTCAAGTAATACGGAAATATAAAGAGTTAAGGGTTGGGAAGAATGAGACACAAATTTTATCCTGGTTCGTTTGGGGGTCTACTTGTAAACTACATCCAAGCCTCCCCTTATGATCTTGAGAGATTTTTGTTAACTATGGAATATAATTGTTTCCTAGAATCACACTTCTAATACAACAAGCAAGAACTCTCTTCTTGGATCCATGGAGCCCTAAACTCGGTTTGACCACTCATCTCGCCTACTCGGATACCAACACCTTTCGCGATTCTGCCCCCATCCGATTTCTCGCTTTATCCAAGACCTCTTGCCCTTGTGAAGACACCTACCTAACCGCTGCTAGGATTTTCCTTAACCAATTGTTTATTAATCGTGATACTAAATACACCAGGAGAATATGGCTATGTCAATGTCTAAAAACATATCAAGTTGTTGATGCAACTATGTGTGCTGAATATTCACTCTTCTAGAATCTAAGAACGTTTCTATAAATCTCACAAAACCAGAATATAGAAAATGTGAGATGCAAGGTTTCTTCTCAAAATATGACAATTAAGCTTCTTTGGAAATCTTTCTAAAGATTCATAAAGATTCTCCATTTTCTTTCTTTTTCAAAAGAACACTTTGAAAATCTCTCTATGGATATGAAAGTGTAAGAGTGATGTGATTTTCAGAAATATTGTAATTTGTGTGTTTTTCATTGTGTGTGTTCTATCCTATATGCAAATGTAAAATCTTGGGTAAATATACAATTCCGTTTTCTGGTGTAGATAATCGATTATCACTAAATCTAATCGCTTAACGATTCTTTAAAATTTCAAGAAATGAGAAATTGTAACTTCTCTTAATCGATTAAATCCATACTTCATCGATTAACAGATTCCCAAAGTTCCACTGCTTAATCGATTGAATAACTCTTAATCCATTAATTGTTTTTCGAAAAAGATATTTCAATGAGATATGAACCTCATACCCAATTTGTAAAAGTATGATGCATGACTTTGAATGATGTATGATTTAAAACTCTTTGTAAATGCATCAAAATCATATGATGATGTATTTATACATGTTCATGTAAATCATGTATGTATTCATGTAAGTCTCATTGTTGTTGACATTGTTCATGCCTTCAAACTTATCCTTGATATACACTTTTTGTCTTTATAAATATTTGTTGTCGATTTTTACCTTTATCAAACTTTGTCTTCCATCTTTATTTTCACCAAGCTTTGTCTTCATCAAAATCTATGTGATGTATATTTATATATACAATCTGCTCATTGATGCATGCTTGCATTTACAGTAAGCAGTACGCACAAAAACAACTCATAAGAATCAAAGAGTAACAAAAAAGAATAAATCATAATAAAGTGTATACATCAACTGAATATTATATCTAATCCTAACAAGGAAGAGATTTAGTTACACCTCGTTGTGGTTCCTAAATACAAAGATATTAAAAGAGAAATAAAGCTCATACGAGAAGAAATTACCTCTTCCAAGAGCATATATCAACTCCTCTATCCCTTCCCCTCGACTAATACACCTCAATTCATACAAAAATGGCTTAACGAACTAAAAGTTTTTGAGTACTAAGAGTTGCTACTCGAGTACATCTCCAAAATGGCGAGCGTGACTTTTTGCATCTATCACTATCGCTCAGTGCGGCTTCTACATCGAGTGTGGTCTCCTTTTGCTGTCAACTCCATTGGGCGTGAGTTGTTCATGGAGCCCAGACTACTTTTGTCCGGAAACTTGACTTTTTAAATTATTTTCTATCGTTTTGGCCTGCATGAATACTCTAAAATGTACACTTGGAAATATTATATAATGTATCAGATTAAAGAGCATTTTTCACCATCTTGTATAACTTATGAGCTAAAAGTGAATGAAATGTGATGTTAAAATATGAATTTTTGGCACTTATCAACTCTCTGCAACTTAGAACTTTGTTTGTCCTCAAACAAAAGTCCAAGCTAGAGTTTTCAAAAACATGTTTGAGAGATAACAAATGCAAGTTAAAGTAGAATGTGCATGATATGTAATTAAACTAGAAGATTATTCTTCGACTTGATTCGAAAAACTAACACAATGAATCCAAAAACTTAATGGAAGTGGATGGTGTCCACAACTGAACACACCACACTCAGTTGTACAATCAAAGTAAAATGTTATTAACAAACAATCCTTATGTCATTCAATAGGGAAGTGCATTTCTCTCAAAGTCTTTACCTTGTTCTCTTAAATAGTGTATGTCTCTAGCATGCATTGAGCAAACACAAAGTCAATTTTGGTATTGTCTCACAAATCATCAATAGTATTATGCAGCATGAATCACTAAGGTCTTATTATGGTTGTAAGTGGTTGGGCTTGAACAAATGATGGTTTTATGGATAACTAAGATTCTAGTAGGCTAAGAGAGCATTCAACACACTCATTGTTTTTCATTTTCATACAAGTGTATCATAATAAACTTTTTTGTACTACAACCTAACTTTTTACCTTTTTTACTTTACTAGTGCACCATCATTCATATGTTCTCCTCTTTTTAAGAGGTTATGATTTCTCATGAATGAAATGAACTGATGGTTTACAAACCACCTTTACATAACCCTTTTCTTTTCACTTTTCCAAATACATTATTTCCTCCCCCAACTTGAATACAATCACAATACATAACAATGTTATCTTATCCTACAAGAATTCAGAAGTGATCATTATTTTTCCTTTATGGCTCAAGGGTTATATTTAATAAAAAATTTAAGGCTCATATGGGCTAGTAGAGGATAAATCATTTATGGTAAGATTTTTGACCAAGTGGTTCAATTTAAGAAACAAATGCCCTGATCCTTTCCATGCATTCTAGTACCATGACAATTAGAAACACAAGCAAAATCAACAGTGCAAGACAATGATATATACTCACAAATATAACATCTCATATATGTATCACCTTAATACTCACACCACTCTAATTATCATGCATTCTTGATTTCAAACAACTTCATGTTACATTTTCTAAGGCCTACATGATCAAACATCTAAGCATGATAATGTCAATAATGAGTACAACCATACAATTTCCAAAAGTCGAACATTCTCTATTCAATTTTAATTTTCTCATATGAGTCACACATAAAATTATATTAAAACCAATACATTCCAGACAAACTCAGAAAAACATACAATTTATGTAGTCCTAAGCAATACTCATTCTTAATAGGAACAAAATGCAAAAGGGACAAATGGGAATAAAACATCACAAAATTCGAGTTGAGTTTCAAATTATGTATAATGCTCCATCCCCTCCATCGAGTTCGGACTGTACATTTCCATCAACTAAGTTCCAATATGCACCACAAGACAAACATCAAAGGTACAAGGAAAAATCAAAACAAAAACAATCATAACACCAAGTTGCCTACCAACAAACGCTTCTTTAATGTCAATAGATTGATTTCTCTCACTACCCATGATTGTTGTATGGTTGTACCTATAAGTTCAATTACACCATGGGGCATTATCTCTTGATCATAAATGGACCCGACTACTTAGATGTAAGCTTATATAGGAATAGTCTTTAACCTAGAGTTGAACAACAATACTTGTTGGCCGACATGAAAGTCTCTCTTAATGAGCTTACTATCATATTTATTGATGTTCCTTTTGTATAGCTCAGATGAATTATAGGCTTGATGCATTTCAGTTACCCTTTTCTCCCCAACCATATTCTCATCAATGTTGAGAAACTTTATTGCCCAATATGCTTTATGGGCAAGCTTAATGTCTAAAACGACATGATTTGTCGTAGACAAGTTGAAATGGAGTAAATCTAATAGGGGCTTTGAAAGTTGACCTATATGCCCAAAGTTGATCATCCGCCTTAAAGGTCCAACCATTTTGAGATGTTGAGACAATCTTCTCTAAAATTCTCTTACTATCTCAGTTGGAGAATTTTTCTTGCCCATTGGTTTGAGGATGATAAGGTGAAGTCACTTTATGTTTCACTCCATAATTTTCTAAAGCTTTTGCAAGCTGAGAGTTGTAGAAGTGAGAGCCTCCATCACTGATGAAGACTCGAGGTGCACCAAAACGATTGGAAATGTGTCATTTCACAAATTTAATCACTTTCTTGCCATCAGTTGTGAGAGAGGCGATTGCTTCCACCAATTTGGAGACATATTTCACCCCCACAATTTTGTATAATTATGAATGGAAGGATGGAAATGGTACCATAAAATCAATTCCCTAACAGTCAAACACTTTCATTTCTTGATGTTCCGAAGTAGCATTTTATTCCACCTACTAATCCCCTCAGATTGGTGGCATAACAAAAAGATCTAAAGATGATAGTGTGCATCCTTAAATAACATTGGCCAATAAAACCTAGATCGAAGAACCATAACAGTAGTTCTCTCCCCATTATAAGGTGTGAGGCGAGTTGTAACAACGCCATAAAATGCTCCTAGCTTCATCTAGTGCTATACACCATCTAAGCAGCCCATTTGCATCAATTTTTAACAAACAAGTATCACCCCACAAGTGATGAGTAGCATCCAGGAGAAACTTCATCTTTTGTTGATTGGTGAACGTAGTATGAGTGATTCCTGCTGCTTTATAGTTGGTCAGGTCTGCAAACCAAGATCATTATCTAATATGTAAGTTTTTCTCATAGGGAAAATCATCAGTGATATCCCTTTCCTTTGTGGTGACCTCATCATTGATCAATCTAGAGAGGTAACCTATCATCAAATTTTCTTTGCCGCTTTTATGTTTAATTTCCAAGTAAAACTCTTGCAACAACAAAATCCAACAAATTAGTCGTGGTTTAGAGTTTAATTTCTCAGAAAACATTTGATTGCAACATTATTAGTAAAAATGATTACTGTAGAGCTAGTGCGATAACTTTTCAAAATTTCCACTACATGCACTATAGTTAGCAGTTTTTTTCAATTATTGCATAGATGATTTTAGTAGAGTTCAAAACTTTGCTAGCATAATGTATGACATGGAAATTCTTATATTTCCTTTGTCCTAGAACGACTGTAATAGTATAATCACTAGCATCGCACATAAGTTCAAAAATATTTTTCGAATCCGATGCATTGGTTCTTGGCGCTATGACTACGTTCCGTTTGAGTTCCTAAAAGCCTCTCAAGCAAAAATCATCAAAATGGAAGGAAAGTCTTATTCAACAAGTTGCTCAAGGATCTTGCTGATTTAGAGAAGTCCTTGATGAAGCACAGATAAAACCTATCATATCCTAAGAAACTCCGAATTTCCTTGACATTTAGAGGAACCAATAGCTTCTCAATTACCGTTACTTTGACTTTATGTACATCAAGCTCATTCATAGAAATTTTATGACCTAATCTTAGTGAACATGAAATGATACTTTTCCTAGTTTAAGACAAGTTTGGTGTTTATAGATCTCTTTGTTATGTATCAGTGGACAGAACACACCTAGAAGGGGGACGGTTGAATGGGTGTCGCGGTTACCAAATACCGCTTTATGCACCAATTACCGCTTTTTTGCACCGAAGCCGTATTCTGGAAAAGTCCTAGTTAATCGATTAACACGATGTCTTAATTGATTAACTCACGGAAAACAACAAGTTGCGGAATGGCTTATTGCACAGCCACTCACCGATAATCAGATACAGATAAAACAAATTTATTTGAACAAAATTAAACTCAATATAGCAAAGTTACAATATCCATATTATAAGTTAAAAATAGGCAATATTACAACTTGAAATGTAAAGAGATTGAGGATAGAAAAAGCCTATAACAAGGAATTTTATCCTGGTTCTTTTGCGGGTCCACTTGCAAACTTCATCCATTCCTACCCTTCTGATCTCGGTAGATTTTCTTCACTAATATTGAAACGGATGTATTGTTACATGCATACTTCCAATACGCAAACTTAGATGCTCCCTTCTTGAATCCAAGAACCCACTTTCTTGGTTTGACTCACCTAATCGCCTAAGAAAACCTTTCTTACGATCTAGCCCCAGCCAAGAAAATGTTCTAAACTCAAGACCTCTAAGTCTTGGTGAAGACTCACTGAGTCTCTTAGGTGGTAAGATACCAAGAGACGACTTCCCTTATTAGAACACAAAAACAATACAAAAAATACAGAGTATTATCAAGCACAATGTAGCTCAAAATATCACAATTGAAACTCAACTAAAAACCCTATACAAGACTCACAAGTAACATAAATATGTATGAGTTAATTGATGTGCAGAAACGGAGAATTTCTATCCTAGAATTCTTCTAAAGAAATGCAAGAATCTTGCAAGAAAAGATAACAAATGTTAACACATTAATCACATGCAATTAGCTCAAAATTAAACCCTAAGCATGATACTATCTCTCACTTTCTCACAATGCATTTCTCTCTGCATAAATGACACAAATTAGTACAAAAAATATGCAACTAGCAATTCTAAAAATGAATGATATGTTGTATGGTGCAAGACCTAAAAACACGGTTTATATAGAAAACCTTTCTGAGACCTAGTTAATCGATTAAGTGCCCTTTTAATAGATTAACGGGCTGTTGAGAATAATTGTTTTTAGGTTTTAAGTTATCTGTTAAAACCGAATTCACGTTAATTGATTAACACCTTCCTTAATCGATTAACTGACAAAATTTTCATCTAAATGATTAAATGGTAAACTACGTATATGTTATGCTTATCAACTACACATGTTTTACCAATATATTATGCCCACGATGCACAAAAACATGTATGATTAATGCATGAACATATAATAATCTAGATGGTCTATCTCATGTAAATTATTTGATTATTTTTAAGACTTATGAGAATTGCACCTAGGTTTACCTAACCTAGACTCAATATCTAAGACACACATCTAAGACTCTAAAAATGACTCTTGTAATAACCTAGTCTAGATATGAGATCCTTGAGTCCATGACATGTTGATATGTTGAGTCCTCTTCAAGCTTTCTATAAATCATTGTTTTCATCAAAACATAGGCAATCTAATAGTGCAACACTATGACACTTTGCACTTTCAATCTCCCCCTTTTTGATGATGACAAACTCCACACTAAATCATGTTTTGATGCAAATCTTGATGATGGTTATAGAATGCATGGTTGTTAATTTCAAAGTTAGAGTGCATGGTTGGACAGTAGAAGCTGAATGTTACTTACAACCTGCAAATCACCTCGAACAACAAAGCAACCTTTCTCTCTCTTTTGACATTATCAAAAAGATAAATGAATTAGTGTATACAATGTAATCAAAACTGTAATCAATCAATTAAATTTGGGAGTTCAATTAATTAACTAGTTGAAGGAAGCTTGTACAAGTGCACATGTTTACATGCATTTAATCGATTACGAGTATGAGTTAATTGATTAAATTGATAGAATACAGTAAATGAACAAGTTTAATGGCATGAATGATGAAGCATTATTATCACAACATGTATACAACAGGTCAATCAAACAGAATATATGCAGATAACTAATCATGGTCAAGTACCGTTAAACATGATTCAAACTATATATGACATAGATATGCATGATATAAGCTGTATAATACAAAACCAGTAACGAGTAAAGTTCAATCTCATGCATACCAAGTGATAAATGTTCAACAAAAGTATATAGAAACGATTACAACCCAATAAAAGCAAAGAGAAATATGTCTCAAGAGTACAAAACAACAAAATACTTGAAATTAGCTAATAGAGGAACTAAACCAAAGGCAACCTAGGGTCTAAGGTCTTCTAATCTAGCTGTCAGACTACTATCTCCCTGAATGAGGACTCTCAGCTTCTCAAATTCTGCACAAAACCTATCATTTTATGCTTCAATAATGTTTTGAACAAAGCTCCTCATAGGCTGATAGTGGTTATCAATGTAGGCGACCTGACGTTCCTCAAATTGCTCCAAGTCTGTATGGTAAGAGTCCTTCAAGGACTAAAAATGTAGATCCATTCTATTATTTAGTCGTTGCTACATTGCATCCAACTGAGCTAATCCAAAGGGTGGTACCTGCGGTGAGTTTCCAGCCAACTCCCCCTGAGTTCCTGCATTAGGCTAATCCGTTCCTGCCTGATCCTCATCATCCAGATAAGTTCAAATCCACGGTAGTGTTGTAATCCTCTTGGCAGTGGGTTGTGCATGATTTGTGTTTCTCTGAACTAAGATGTACGCTATCAGATAATGTAATAGTCTATTTTCCATAGATAGTGACCCAACTTTTGTTAATTCTCCTTGGATATACAGATGGGGACCTCTCAAGGAAGACTTGTAAACCTAAGTAGCATCGAATGAATTCTTGACCCAGTCACAATTACCAATGCTAGCACCATTGCTGGACAAACCTCCCACATTCATGAAAATATCCTCACTCAACTCAAACAATTTTCCAGAAACCATAGACCAATACTTGCCATCCTTATATCTAAAGTTGGCATAAAATTCTCTAACCAAAGCACGGTAAACATTTCCCTTCAATTCCAAAAAGTTGACAGCTCCTTGAGCTTTCATACCTTGCAGAAATTCAAAATTTTGTTCCGCCATCCAGGTTAAATCGACATACCTGATGTAGGTTGGTTTCCTGCCCTGAAACTTTGACAACCGAGTCTCTTGCAGTATGAGAGAGTAGTAGGGGTCTCCATGGTCTTGCCTCACATTCAGATTCGACGGTGTAGGAATAGGATTCCTTCGTGGGTGTTGAGCAGTTGTCTTAATCCTTTTTGAATGTCCTCTTTCCATTTGATTGCAAAAACCGAGTTGAAGAAGGATTTTGGGGGGAACCTAACCTTAGGGATTAGAATTGGGATAGTGGGGTTTCTTGGACAAATTTGAGAGTAAGTGAGATGAAATGAAGTACAATGTGGGTAGAGGGTGAGGTTTATTCTCCTTTTTGGCTAAGAATTTAGATTATGTTGTTGGCTATGAGATTTTGAGAGAAAAGGGGATAGAGAGGGTTTGAAAAATGACAAAAACGCTTCAGGTTCTACTTTATCTGCTGCCATTAATCGATTAAGAGCAGTACTTAATCAATTAATCATAGTTAAAATTTCATATTTTCAGAAAAATGAGCTCAAGTAATCGATTAAGATGGGACATTAATTGATTAAATTTCGTGAAAAATAAAGTGTTGGCTACTAGAACTCATTTTAATCGATTAAGAATCATGGTCAATTGATTAACAGTCATCAAATTTGTAGATTCAAGAGGGTTTTTGAGTTTTAGAAGCATGCAACGATTTCTAACATATATCAAGCAATTTTGCATAAACAACATACTTATAGAGCTAATTATACTAGATCATGAATCATATTAGGAATAGAAAGCATTCAACAAATATTCATTTTGAAGCATATTAGACATTTAGCATGCGAATCACATAATAAAGAGTTTGACGATTTTAATCAAGATATTTTTCATCAAGGATTCCAATTTCTTTTCGAAGAACATAGAAAGTATCTTGTGAGATGGGCTTGGTGAAAATATCAGCTAATTGCTTAGTAGTTTCAACAAATTCAAGCACACAATCGCCTTTTTGAACATGATCAGGCAAGAAGTGATGTCTAATTTCTATATGCTTGGTTCTCGAATGCAAAACGAGATTCTTAGATAGGTTTATGACACTTGTATTATCACACTTAATGGGGATCTTTACTAGTTTAAGACCAAAGTCCTTAAGTTGATGTTCCATCCATAGGATTTGAGCGCAACAGACACCGACAACAATGTATTCTGCTTCGGCGATGGACAAAACAACACATGCTTGCTTTTCACTATGCCATGCAGCTAAGGAACTGCCTAGTAAGTGACAAGTCCCACTAGTGCTCTTCCGATCCAGCTTACATCCAGCAAAGTCTGAATCAGAATACCCTACCAAGGATAATGAGGCATCCCCAGGATACCATAGTCCCATATTTATAGTCTCATGATACATTTAACAACACTATAATGTGAATCTTTAGGTAATTCCGGAAATCTAGCACACATGCAAACACTATACATAATATCGGGGCGTCTCGCAGTCCAATATTATAAAGAGCTGATTATCCCTCGATACTTTGTTACCTCAATAGATTTTCCCTTTTCTTCTTTGTCTAGATAGCAAGTGGACGCCATAGATGTGGACGCTTCTTTACATTTTTTCATGTCGAACTTTTTGAGAAACTCCTTGCAATACTTTGATTGGTGAATGAAGATGCCACTTTCCATTTGTTTAATTTGTAGCCCAACGAAGAAAGTCAGCTCACCCATCATCGACATCTCAAATTCTCCCTGCATCATCTCAGAAAATTCTTTACAAAGAATGTCATTAGTAGATCCGAAAATTATATCATCAACATATATTTGAACTAATAATACATGATCATCTAATCTATCAATAAAGAGGGTAGTATCAATCGTACCCCTCACGAACCTTTTTTCCAAAAGGAAAGAGCTCAATCTGTCATACTAAGCTCTAGGAGCCTGTTTCAGGCCATAGAGAGCCTTCTTGAGCTTATATACATGGTTCCGATATTTCAAATCTGAAAGGTGGATCAACATACACCTCCTCTTGAATGTAACTATTCAGAAAGGCGCTCTTAACATCCATTTGAAATAGCTTAAAGTTCATAATCGATGCAAATGATAGGAGTGTTCTAATGGCCTCTAATCTTGCTACATGAGCGTAGGTCTCATCATAATTGTTGCCTTCCTTCTGGTTGTAATTGGCTACTAAGCGTGTCTTATTTCTAATGATCAAGCCAAATTAATCTAGTTTATTTCGGAAGACCCATCTAGTACCAATCACTGGATGTTCTTTTGGCTTAGGGACCAAGCCCCATACATTATTGTGCTCGAACTAGTTTAGCTCTTCTTGCATATCTATACCCCAATGCACATCCTCAATGGCCTCATAGATGGCCTTTGGCTCACTTTGAGATACGAAAGCAATGAAGTTACAAAAATTACTTAAAGAACTACGGGTTACCACCCCCGTAGAGATATCACCTATAACTTTGTCAAGTGGATGATCTTTCTTAGTCTTCCACGCGATTGGCATGTCCTGATGCTCATCTTGGTCAATTTGCTCTGTTTGATCTTCTTTTTCCTGGTCCATGTCCTTAGAGTATGCTTCTTCTAAAGCACCTGCAACATCATCACAAAATACATTTCTCTTCTCTTTCGGAGAAGATTCATCAAAATGAACATGTACAGACTCTTCTACTTGCATGGAATATTTATTAAACACTCGATAAGCTTTACTATGAAATGAGTACCCTAGAAATATGCCCTCATCTGCTTTTGAATCAAATTTTCCTAGCGCTCTTTTTCCATTATTTAAAATAAAGCAATTACATCCAAAATCATGAAAATGAGCAATATTAGGTTTTCGGCCTTTTAAAAGTTCATAAGGAGTTTTCAAACAAGTAGGCCTCAAGAGTATACGATTTATCACATAGCAAGCAGTATGCACTATATCAGCCCAAAAGTACTTAAGAACCTTGCTTTCGTTTAGCATGATTCTAGCAAGCTCCTCTAGAACTCGATTTTTCCTCTCAACAACTCCATGTTGGTGAGGGGTACGAGGAGTCGAGAACTGATGCATGATTCCATATTTTTTACAAAATTCATCAAACTGGTGGTTTTAAAACTTGATAAGTGCCAAACATACCTAAATTTCATACACTTTTATGGCACTTATCTTAAGCATAATTGAGAAAAACCAAATTCAAACAATACTTTTTGTATAAAATATCACAATCTTGTATATTTGTGTGTGTTTCATTTTGTATGTATTTTGTAGGATTTAGAAAGAAGAAAAGAAGAGAAAAAAAAGACTCATGGTCAAAAAGAAAAAGAAGTCAAAATAAAGGTGCTCAAGCAGGCAGCTGAGTGTGGACCAAGCCACGCTAAGCTGACCTGGACACCAACCTAACCTAGACACTAGCCTGACCAAGTTGCTCAAGCAAGCAGCTGAGAAGACCTGCTTGGCCGCTTAGCCTAGCACCAGACTAGTCATGACACAGTAAGAACTCAAGCTTGACACGGTCAGACACGAGCTTGGCACACGCCCAAACTGCTCAACAAGCAGCTTAGCCGTGAAACCAAGCAACTCTGCGGAGAACTAGACTCTTGCCCAGATCAGCAAGCACCAGGCCACGTCCTAGTCAGCACGGTCAAATCTGCTGAACAAGTAGCTTAGCGGTATAACAGGTGTGCTAAGTGGTGTGCACCCATACTTGACTTAACCATCAAGCAAACCATGAAGTCATCGATGACCACACCTCAAGTAGTCCACCATAGGCTTTCCAGAGTAGCTCACAACTAGCTTTGATGAGTCAAGCATAAGGAGGTGACAAAGCTGCTTGATTAAGGGACCAAACCCATGCTGAAGGGTTTGGTCAGCTGCTTAGTGAGACTGACAAGCAGCTCAGCGGCCTCAGATGAATTTCTATAAATAGGGAACATTCCAATAGAATAGATATATATCTCTCACATTTTCACTCACATTTTGCCTAGAAATTCTTCTCTGAAGTTCTCTCTTCTTTTTCTTAGCTCTTAGGAACTTTATTTAAGTAAGTTTTTTAATTTTAGTTTATAATTCAAGAGGAGAAAAGTAGAAGGCAAATGAGATACAAAAATCAATTTTGTAATCTCATTTGGAACTTAAAGCATCCAATCCTTCCATGGATGGCTCACGCTCCTAACAATTTCTTTTGAATATGGTTATGTATTTCTACTTCTTCTTATATTCTAAAAAGATTTGAACTTTAATCATTCAAGTTGGTGCTTTGATTAATTTTACTTGTTTGAGAAATTCTTAATGCTCTTTTTAGATTGATCACCTAAAAATTGATTTCAAGTCATAAAATTACTTGTCTCAAACACTTAACAAATAAACTAAGAAGTAGTTGTACTACTTAGTTTATTTGCCAAGTTAAGCATACTTTTCGTAAGATCTTATATTCATTACTACTTCAATATTAGAGTAGCCAAGATTAGGGTGTGACAACCTAATCTCTTTGTGGATGTAATATTGTTTAGTAATAAATGTAAGTGATTATTATTCTACCATTTTAGAACATACACTAAAAGGAG
>NW_017726572.1:0-7716 GCF_001865875.1 Lupinus angustifolius | reverse complement strand
CCTTAACGAAGAAGTTTGGTTTGTTAATAAAAGGAACCCGAAAGAGAGTAAATAAATAATGGTCACTTAAATTTATTATTCTTTTGTTCTTTATTTATTTATTTGTTTCTAACAACTAACTATTCATCACTTTTTGTACAATAGAATACCATTAAACCGGTGTTGGAATTTATTCCATAAAATCGGGATGGTATTCAAAAGTACTTAATAATTATGTAATAGGGGATTGCTTCGATACCATTATACCGGCGTTAGAATTTATTCTAACAAAGCCGAGATGGGGCAAGGAAGGAATAACTTATTTACATGATTATTAGAAGTAAGTTGTAACTGGAATATTCTTGAAACCATTATACCGGCGTTGGAATTTATTTCGACAAAGCCGAGATGGCGAACAAAGAATAAAACCGAGTTCACTTACTTAATCAAATAAAAAGAAAACACACCTAAATGAGAAAGGGAAAACCTAAACCTTCCTTCCTCAAAATTAACTTTCAACAAAACTCGCCACCATGATCGAATCAAATGAATACAATTTTAAGATTAAACTGATTTTGAATTTGTTTGGCAAGGTTTTTGAAAGATTGGAATGCATCACTCTTAGAAGATAAAAATAATGTCCATGTGAATCTAGAGAAATCATTAACAATTACCAAAGCATAGAAACTACCACCAAAACTCATTATTTGTGAGGGTCCAAAGAAGTCCATATGGAGAAGCTCCAGAGGTCTTGTTGTGGATATTACATTCTTTTTACCAACAGAGTTTTTAACTTGTTTACATTTTTGACAAGTATCACAAGTTTCATGAGTTTTAAAATCAAGTTTTGGTAGACCCTCAACTAAATTAATTTTAACATATAGTACATTCGTGATCAATGCTAGAGTACATTCTCGATCACTGCCAGGGTTGAGTTGCCAATTGTCCCGGTACCAAGTATCTTTCCTTTGTTATTGTCTCCATACGTGACAAACCCTTTTTCTTTCAATGATAGATCTAAGAATTTGGTCTATCTCCTGTCATATGTCTCGAGCATCCACTATCAAGATACCAATGATGTCCATGTGCTCGTGGACATACTTGCAAAATAGATCACTTACCTTTTTCAGGTACCTATTTTATATTTGGTCCTTTTCTGTTAGTAACCAGGGACTTATATCCCATTTTCATCCAATCATATACACCACTAGGTATACCATACTTCCTGATATAGAAAGAGTAGGAAGTGTGGCCACGTGTGCCACAATAGAAACATGTAGGAACTTTCTTATTGAAAGTGCAAGTGTCAAAGTATGCACTAATAAATTGTCTATGTTTTGATGAAGACAAGGATTCATTGAAAGCTTGAAGATGACTAAACAAATCAACATGCCATGGACTCAAGGATCTTATATCTAGACTAAAGTCTTACAAGAGTCATTATTAGAGTCATAGATATGTGTCTTAGATATTGAGTATAGATTAGGTAAACCTAGGTGCAATTTTCACAAGTCTTAAAAACAATCAAATCATTTACATGAGACCATGTCATCTAGATTATTGTATGTTCATGCATAAATCATACATGTTATTTGTGCATCATAGGCATAATATATTGGTAAAACATGTATAGGTGATAAGCATAACATATACGTAGTTTACCATTTCATGATTTAGCTGAAAAATATGCTAGTTAATCGATTAAGTAATGACTTAATCGATTAATGCGAAATCAGTTTTTACAGTTAACTGAAAAACTAAATTCAGTTATTCTCAACACTTCTCAACAACCCGTTAATCGATTAAAATGGTACTTAATCAATTAACTGGGTATCAGAAAACTTCTCTATATGTGTTTTTAGGTCTTGCACCATACATCATATCATTCATTTTAGAATTGCTAAGTTGCATATTTTTCGTGCTGATTTGTATCATTTTAGGTAGAGAGAAATGCATAGTGAGATAGTGGGAGATAATATCATTGCATGTGATTAAATATGTTAACATTTACTATATTCTTTTACATGATTCTTGCATTTTTTAGAAGAATTCTTTGATAGAAATTCTCTGTTTTCGCACATCAAATAAATCATACATATTCATGCTTACTTGTGAGTCTTCTGAAGGGTTTTTAGCTGAGATTTAATTGTGATATTTTGAGCTAGATTATGCTTGATAATACTCTATTTTTGTACTATTTTTAGTGTTGTAAAAAGGGAAATCGTCTCTTGGTGTCGTACCACCAAAGAGACTCGGTGAGTCTTCACCAAGGCTTAGAGATCTGGAGTTTAGAATGTTTCTTGGTTGGGGCTAGATTGTAGGAAAGGTTTTCTTAGGCATTAGGTGAGTCAAACCAAGAAATTGGGTACTTGGATTCAAGAAGGGAACATCTAAGTTTGTGTATTGGAAGTGTGCATGAAAAAATACATTCGTTTCAATATTAGTGAAGAAAATCTCCCGAGATCAAAAGGGGAGGCTTGGATGTAGTTTGCAAGTGGACCCACAAATGAACCAGGATAAAATTCCTTGTTGTAGGCTTTTTCTATCCTTTATCTCTTTAATTTCAAGTTGTAATTTTGCCTAATTTTAGGAGATGATTTGTATACTATGATATTGCCATATTGAGTTTAATTATGTTCAAGTATATTTGCTTTATCTGTATCTGATTGTCGGTGAGTGGTTGAGCAATAAGTCACTTCAGAACTTGTTGTTTTCTGTGAGTTAATCGATTAAACCAGAGTGTTAATCGATTAACTGGGGCATTTTCCAGAATACGGTTTCGGTGCAAATAGCGGTAATTGGTAACTGCGACACCTATTCAAACCCCCTTATAGGTGTGTTCTGTCCACTGATACCTAACAAGTGGTATCATAGCTAGTACGATGTGCTATCTCAACCACATACGCGTGATCCTTAAGGTAAATCAAATGGGTTTCACCAACCCCTTTGGTAGTGATGGCGCATCCATTAACCGCCCTCCCGTATTTAGTGGCGAGGGATACCCCTTCTGGAAAGTCTAGATGAAGATATTCATTGAAGCCATTAACTCGGATATTTGGGAATCCTCAGTCAACGGGCCTTTCGTCCCAATGCATTTAGTGGACGACGAACCGAAAGAAAAGCCTAAGAGTCTATGGACCGATGATGAACGTAAAAAGGTTCAATATAACCTACGTGCTAAAAACATCATCACATCGGCCCTATCATATGATGAGTTCTTTCGAGTTTCGCAATGTCAAAGTGCCAAAGAAATGTGGGATACTTTACAAGTGACTCAAGAAGGCACTAGCGAAGTCAAGCATTTCAGGGTGAATGCCCTGACACAAGAGTACGAGCATTATCGTATGTTGCCAAGTGAATCTATCGGCGACATGCAAAAGCGATTCACACACATAGTAAACCATTTCGTTGCTCTAGATAAATGTTTTACCAAAGGAGAATTAACTAATAAATTTTTGCGTTGTCTTGATAGGAGATGACAACCTAAAGTAACAGCTATCATGGAATCCAAGGATCTTGACTCCATGCCTTTGGCAATATTATTTGGAAAGCTTCAAGAGCACGAGATGGAGCTTGGTCGCTTGATGATGCATGATGAATCAGATTGCAAAAAGAAAAGCCTATCTCTCAAAGCAAAAACTTCTCATTAATGATGAAACGTTGAGCCTTCTCGTACGAAAATCGAGACATTCATAAAGAAAGGAGGCTTTAAACGTTTTTAGAAGAAACAAGCATGTGAGTCAACAAAAAATGCAAAGGTAACAAAGAGTGCTTCACCTGCCATGAATGTGCTAAGCCAAGACACATGAGGTTTCAGTGTCCTACTTACCTCAAGAAAGTTGATTCCGAAAAGAGCACTCCTCGGAACTTCAAGTCAAACAAATACTACATAGTCTGGGATGTACCAGAGGATGATACGACATCAAGCACCTCAGATGAAGAGGAGACCACCAAGCTATGCTTAAGGACCAGAACAAATGAAGCTCGCGAATCAGAATCAAAGGAGGTAAACAATGAGGTATACTATAACACCTCATCATCTTCTGATGACTCACCTCCTTACGAGGACTTATATAATGCTTATGTCGAATTGCATGATGAATTAAAGAAATTAGCTAGGATTAGTTCTGATAGAAAGTGGGTAATCCTTCTAAATGAGCAGAAAATAGTTTTGTTACAAAAACAATTAGATGTGCTAAAAATTGAAAATGAAACTCTAGATCTAATATTTTCTTGCAATACATGGAATTGCTCTAATGATAATTTATGTCAATCAACTGTCTGTGAATCTTGTGAGACTTCGAAAAATGAGAATTTGAAGCTTACTGAAAAACTCGCAAAACTCACAGAGAGTCAAAATCAATTAGACAATATGCTTAGTCAATCTAGAAATGTTGGTGACCATACTGGACTAGGATACATTCCCCCTATGCGTAGGAGAAGACCATATAGGAGGCCTGTAACTCGGCCTAATAAGAAATTTTATAATAAGAAGGTTCCTACATGCTTTTATTGTGGCACACATGACCACACTTCCTACTCTTGTTATATTAGGAATTAGGGTATACCTAGTGGTGTATATGTCTGGATGAAAAAGGGAGATGGCTCCTTGGTTACTAACAGAAAATGACCCAATATAAATTGGGTACTTGAAAAAGGCAAGTGATCTATTTTGCAGGTATGTCTACGAGAACATGGACAACATTGGTATCTTGATAGTGGATGCTCGAGACATACGACAGGAGATAGATCAAAATTCCTATATCTATCCTTGAAAGAAAAAGGGTTTCTCATGTATGGAGACAACAACAAAGGAAAGATACTTGGCACCGGGACAATTGGCAACTCAACCCAGGCAGTGATTGATAATGTACTATATGTTGAAGGACTGGAGCACAACCTATTGAGTATCAGCCAACTCTGCAACAAAGGTAAGCGTGTATCTTTTGACTCTGATTGTTGCATAACCCGTGACAATTTATCTAATAAGGTCAAATTTGTCAGACATCGTATTAACAACATCTAGATAAACTTTCTAAAAATAATTTGTTTGAGGGTCTACCAAAACTTGATTTCAAAACTCATGAAACTTGTGACACTTGTAAAAAATGTAAACATGTTAAAAACTGTTTTAGTAAAAAGAATGTAATCTCCACAACAAGACCTCTGGAGCTTCTCCAAATGGACTTGTTTGGACCTTCTCAAATAATGAGTTTTGGTGGTAGCTTTTATGCTTTGGTAATTATTGATGATTTCTCTAGATTCACATGGACATTATTTTTATCTTCTAAGAGTGATGCATTTAAATCTTTCAAAAACCTTGCCAAACAAATTCAAAATCAGTTGAATCTTAAAATTGTGTTCATTCGATCTAATCATGGTGGCGAGTTTGAAAACCATCAATTTGATGAATTTTCTAATAAACATGGTATCATGCACCAATTCTCAACTCCTCGTACCCCTTTTAAAAATGGACTTGTTGAGAGGAAGAATCGAGTTCTAGAGGAGCTTGCTAGAACCATGCTAAATGAGAGCAAGGTTCTTAAGTACTTTTGGGCTGATGCAGTGCATAATGCTTGCTATGTGATAAATCGTTTACTCTTGAGGCCTACTTGTTTGAAAACTCCTTATGAACTTTTAAACGGTCAAAAACCAAATATTGCTCATTTTCATGTTTCTGGATGTAAATGCTTTATTTTAAATAATGGAAAAAGAGTGCTAGGGAAATTTGATTCAAAAGCTGATGAGGGCATATTTCTAGGGTGCTCATTGCATAGTAAAGCTTATCGAGTGTTTAATAAATATTCCATGCAAGTAGAAGAGTCTGTACATGTTGATTTTGATGAATCTTCTCCAAAAGAGAAGAGAAATGTATTTTCTGATGATATTGCATGTGCTTTAGAAGAAGCATACTCTAAGGACATGGACCAAGATAAAGAAGAACAAACAGAGCAAATTGAACAAGATGAGCATCATGACATGCCAATTGCATGGAAGACTAAGAAAGATCAACCACTTGCAAAGTTATAGGTGATATCTCTACGGGAGTGGTATCCCAAATCGAGCCTAAGACCATCGATGAGGCCATTGAGGATGTGCATTGGGGTATAGTTATGCAAGAAGAGCTATACCAGTTCGAGCGCAATAATGTATGGGATTGGTCCCTAATGCAGAAGAACATCTAGTGATTAGTATTAGATGGGTCTTCCGAAATAAACTAGATGAATATGGCTTGATCATTATAAATACGACACACTTAGTGGCCAAAGGCTACAACCAGGAGGAAAGCATCGATTATGATGAGACTGACGCTCCTGTAGCCAGATTGGAGGTCATTAGGATGCTTATATCCTTTGCATCAATCATGAACTTTAAGCTCTTTCAAATGGATGTTAAGAGCGCCTTTCTGCATAGCTACATTCAAGAGGAGGTGTATGTTGATCAACCTCCCGACTTTGAAAATTTTAAATATCCAAACCATGTATATAAGCTCAAGAAGGCTCTTTATAGCCTAAAACAGGCTCCTAGAGCTTGGTATGACATATTGAGCTCATTCCTCTAGGAAAAAAGGGTTCTTGAGGGGTATGGTTGATACTACCATCTTTATTCGTAGATTAGACGATCATGTACTATTAGTTAGAATAAATGTTGATATATAACTTTCGGATCTACTAATGACATTATGTGTAAATAATTTTCTGCGATGATGTAGGGAGAATTTGAGATGTCGATGATGGGTGAGCTGACTTTCTTCCTTGGACTACGCATTATGTTAGGTATCAGTGGCTAAAATACACCTAGAAGGGGAGGGGTTGAATAGGTGTAGCGGTCAGAGTATCCGCGTTTCCGAAACAACAATTAATGCTAAAATAACCCCAGATTAACCGATTAACAGAATAGAAATAATTGATTAACGTAATCAATTTAATCGATTAAAATAGCTCAGATTACACAAACAGATTCGGTTTCTTGCACGACAATCAACAGAGATTGAAACAAATATACAGAGCTAACAAATATATCAGAGTTACAACAGTATAGTACAGAAACAGAATATTGTAATTAAAACAACTATACAAAGTAATCGATTAAATCAATAAAGAGAGAGAGGGAAAGAAAAAGCCTGCAACAAGGTTTTTATCCTGGTTCGTTTGTGTGTCCACTTGCAAACTACATCCAGGCCTCCCCGCTGATGTGGGAGATTTTTCTTTACTATAATTGAAATAATGTCTTACAAGCAATTCTTCCAATTACAACACTTAGACTTTTACTTGAAACTAAAGAACCTTATCCCTTGGTTTGACTCCCTTCCTACCGCTCAAGAAAACCTTTCTTGCGGTGTAGCCCCAGCGAAGAACCTATTCTTTCTATCAAGAACTCTAAGCTAATGAAGATACAACACAATCTCGTTGGTGGTAAGACACCTTGAGATTCCCAAAGTTACAACAAAAACATAGAGTAATCTAAAGCAATTACAATGCTCAAATTTAACAATTAAGACCTTACTCTAAAACTCTAACACAAGTCTCATATAACATGATAATGCATTAGTTTAAAACAGATTTTACAGAATATAAAATCTTCACAAAAACATCAATGAATGCATGAACATATGAGATGAAATGATGAGAAATTAAACATGAAATGCCTCTCAATCCTAAAGCATAGAATTCTCTCTTTTCTAATCTCACAAATGCAATGTCATATAGATGCAACAATTAACACGAAATATGCTCT
>NW_017726571.1:0-19560 GCF_001865875.1 Lupinus angustifolius | reverse complement strand
CCAGTTAATCGATTAAAACCTTGGTTAATCGATTAACGTGTTACAAAATTGTAACTGATTCTGTTTTTCCAAGTTTTCTGTTTCAACAGCTTTTCAAAAACTTATGTTAATCGATTAAAACACATCTTAATCGATTAAGTGCTTATTTCCAAGTGTATTTTCAAATTGCAAAACTCAAATACGTTATGCACTTAATTTATACATGTTCAACACTAAGTTTATGCCTAGGATGCACAGATTACATGTATTTATGTGATGCATGAACATATTATAAATGACATATCTCAAAACTAAAATGATTTAAAGTTTTATGCATATGAGACATGTATTGAGTTTACCTAAGCCTTAGACTCAACCTAAACTAATCACTAGTCTAAGTCTAATACCAATCTTGAGACTTAAGCACGTTGATTTGTTGATGATATTCAAGCTCTTATAAACACAAGTTGTCCTCATCAAAACCAAAACATATAGTGAGAAAGCTTTCCAAGGTGCTCCTCTTGACATGTGCACTTTCACATTAAATGGAAATTGACATCTTCATTCATCAATCAAAGTATTGCAAGGAGTTACTCAAAAAGTTCGATAAGGAAAAATGTAAAGAAGCTTCTACACCTATGCATCTGCTTGCTATCTAGACAATGATGAAAAGGGAAAATTGATTGAGGTAACAAAGTATCGAGGGATAATTGGATCTTTATTATACTTGACTGCGAGTCGCCCCAATATTATGTTTAGTGTTTGCATGTGTGCTAGATTTCAAGCATCTCCTAAAAATTCACATTATAGTGCTGTTAAATGCATCATGAGATATTTAAAAGGAACAATAAATATTGGATTATGGTATCCTAGGGATGCCTAATTATCCTTGGTAGGGTATTCCGATTCCGACTTTGCTGGATGTAAGCTGGATCAGAAAAGCACTAGTCGAACTTGTCACTTACTAGGCAGTTCCTTAGTTTCATGGCATAGTAAAAAGCAAGTCTGTGTTGCTTTGTCCACCGCCGAAGCGGAATACATTGCTGCCAGTGTGTGTTGCGCTCAAATCCTATGGATGAAGCAACAACTTAAGGACTTTGGTCTTAAACTAGAAAAGATACCCATTAAATGTGATAATACAAGTGCCATAAACCTATCTAAGAATCCCGTTTTGCATTCGAGAACCTAGCATATAAAAATTAGACATCATTTCTTGTGTGATCATGTTCAAAAAGGCGATTGTATGCTTGAATTTGTTGAAACTACTATGCAATTAGCTTATATTTTCACCAAACCCCTCTCACGAGACACTTTCTGTGTTCTTCGAAGAGAACTTGGAATCCTTGCTGAAAATATCTTGATTAGAATCGTCTAACTCTTTATTATATGCCTCGTGTGCTACATGTCTAATATGCTTCAAAATGAATACTTGTTGAATGCATTTCATTCCTAATATGATTCATGATCTAGTATCATATGCTCTATATATATATGTGGTTGCTTAAAAATTGCTTGATATATGTTAGAAATCCTTGCATGCGTCTAAAACTCAAAAACCTTTATGTTTCACCAAATCTGATGCCTATTAATCGATTAACCATAAGTGTTAATTGATTAAAATGAGTTCTAGTAGCCAACACTATTTTTTCACAAAATTTAATCGATTAATGTCCCATCTTAATCGATTACATGGGCTCGTTATTCTGAAAATCTGGAATTTTAACTATGAATAATCGATTAAGTACTGCTCTTAATTGATTAACGATAGCATATAAAGTAGAACTAGAAGCGTTTTTGCCATTTTTTCAAACCTTCTCTATCCTCTTTCTCTCAAAATCTCAGAGGCAACAACATAGTCTAAGTTCTTAGCCAAAAGAAGAATAAACCTCACCCTTCACCCACATTGCAATTCATTTCATCCTATTTCCTCTCAAATCAAACCAAAAACCCCATTCTCCCAATTCCAAAACCCTAAGGGTAGGTTCCCCCAAAAATCCTTCTTTAACTCGGTTTTGCACTCAAAATGGAAAGAGGACAGTCAAAAAGGATTAAGACAACTGCACAACGCCCACGAAGGGCTCCCATTCCTACACCAATGAATTCGAATGTGAGGCAGGACCGTGGAGACCCTTACTACTCTCTCATACTGCAGGAGACTCGGTTGTCAAAGTTTCAGGGGAGGAAACCCACTTACATCAGTTATGTCGATATAACCTGGATGGCAGAACAAAATTGAGTTTCCGCAAGGTATGCAAGCTCAAGGAGTTTTCACCTTTTTGGAATTGAAGGGAAATATTTACCCTGCCTTGGTTAGAGAATTTTTGGAACTGAAGGTCATGTATAGTGTGTTAACATCCGAATCCAAGCTGCTTCCCTATAGTATTTTCATTTCGAGGATTATCGACTATCTGCATATTGATGTGTCTAATACTATCATCATGGAGTCTTCTGATAAAGATCACCTGGTTGGTGAAAGTTTGATCCACAAGATGGGTATTTACAAGTATGGAAATACTTGGCAATACAGAGAGGATTATAACACTACTGTGAACTTGGGCTTATCTGGAGATGAGGATCAGGCAGGAACATATCAGCCTAATGTAGGTACTCAGGGGGAGTCGTCTGGAACAACACCGCAGGTACCACCCTTTGGATTAGCTCGGTTGGATGCAATGGAGCAAATGCTGAATAATAGAATGGATCTACATTTTCAGACTTTGAAGGACTCGTATCATACAGATTTGGAGAAACTTTAGGAAAGACAGGTCGCCTACATTGATAACCACTAGCAGTCTATGAGGAGCGTTGTTCAAAACACTATCGAAGCACTGAATGATAGGTTTTGTGCAGAATTTGAGAAGCTGAGAGTCCTCATTCAGGGAGATAGTAGTCTGACCATTTCTCATGACAGAGACCTTCCTCCACATCCTTAGATTAGAAGACCTTAGATCCTATTTCCCCTTTGGTTTAGTTCTTCTATTGGCTAATTTTTCATGTATTATTTTGGGTTGTACTCTTGAGATATTTTGCTTCTTTGCTTTTGCTTGGGTTGTAATAGTTTCCATCTACTTTTGCTAACCTCTTATCACTTGGTATGCGTGATATTTGATTGCGCTTTAATCATTGTTGATTTTCGTGTTACATTGCCTATATCACATGCATATCAATGTCATATATAGTATGGATTATGTTTAATGGTAATTGACCATGACTGGTTATCTGCATCTATTATGTTTGATTGAGCCTGCAGTCAACATGTTATGATAGTGTTGCTTGATCATTCCATGCTCAATTTATAATTTTATAACTTTTCATGCCATTAACCTTGTTCATTTACTGTATTTTGTCAATTAAATCGATTAAATGCAGACTCTTAATCGATTAAATGCGTGTAAACATGTGCACTTGTTCAAGCTTCCTTCAACTGGTTAATTATTTGAATCCTCAAATTTAATTGATTGATTACATTCTTGATTTCACTATATAACTCTTCTTACTTTTGACGAGATTAATTTGGTTATCTTATTGATAATGTCAAAGGGGGAGAAAAGTTGCTTTATTGTTTGATGTGATTTGCAGGTTGTAAATAAATATACAACTTCCATTATCTAGCTACGTGCTTTAACTTTGAAATTAACAACCATGCATTCTATAACCATCATCAAGCTATGCATCAAAACAGTTTTGGTATGGAGTTTGTCATCATCAAAAAGAGGGAGATTGAAAGTGCAAGTGTCAAAGTGTGCACTAATAAATTGCCTATGTTTTGAAGAAGACAAGGATTCATTGAAAGCTTGAAGATGACTCAACAAATCAACATACCATGGACTCAAGGAACTCATATCTAGACTAAGACTTACAAGAGTCATTATTAGAGTCATAGATATGTGTCTTGGATATTGAGTCTAAGTTAGGTAAACCTAGGTGCAATTCTCACAAGTCTTAAAAATAATCAAATCATTTACATGAGGCATGCCATCTAGATGATTGTATGTTCATGCATACATCATATATGTTATTTGTGCATCATAGGCATAATATATTGGTAAAACATGTATAGGTGATAATCATAACATATAGGTAGTTTATCATTTCATCATTTACTTGAAAAATATGCCATTTAATCGATTAAGTAATGAGTTAATCAATTAACGAGAAATCAATTTTAACAGATAACTGAAAAACGGAATTCAGTTATTCTCAACAGCCCATTAATCGATTAAAAGGGCACTTACTCGATTAACTGGGTATTAGAAAGCTTCTCTATATAAATTGTGTTTTTAGGACTTGCACCATACATCATATCATTCATTTTAGAATTGTTAAGTTGCATATTTTTGGTGCTCATTTGTGTCATTTTAGGCGGAGAGAAATGCATAGTGAGATAGTAAGAGATAGTATCATGTTTAGGGCTTAATTTGATCTAATTGCATGTGATTAAATGTGTTAACATTTGCTATCTTCTTTTACATGATTATTGCATTTTTTAGAAGAATTCTAGGATAGAAATTCTCTGATTTTGCACATTAATTAACTCATACATATTCATGCTTACTTGTGAGTCTTGAATAGGGTTTTTAGCTGAGATTGAATTGTGACATTTTGAGCTACATTGTGCTTGATAATACTCTGTTTTTTGTACTGTTTTTAGTGTTGTAATAAGGGAAATCTTCTCTTGGTCGGGGCTAGATCGTACGAAAGGTTTTCTGAGGCGATTAGGTGAGTCATACCAATAAATTGGGTTCTTGGATTCAAGAAGGGAACATCTAAGTTTATGTATTGGAAGTGTGCATGTAAAAATACATTCGTTTCAATATTACTGAAGAAAGCTCCCGAGATCAGAAGGGGAGGTCTGGATGTAGTTTGCAAGTGGACCCTGAAACGAACTAGGATAAAATTCTTTGTTGTAGGCTTTTTCTATCCTTTATCTCTTTAGTTTCAAGTTGTAATTTTGCCTAATTTTAGCTGATGATTTGTATACTGTGATATTGCCATATTGAGTTTAATTCTGTTCAAATATATTTGCTTTATCTGTATCTGATTGTCGGTGAGTGGCTGAGAAATAAGCCACTTTGCAACTTGTTGTTCTCTATGAGTTAATCGATTAAGCCAGAGTTTTAATCGATTAACTGGGGCTTTTTCCATAATAGGACTTCGGTGCAAAAAGCGGTAATTGGTAACCGCGACACCTATTCAACCCCCCTTCTAGGTGTGTTTTGTCCACTGATCCCTAACACTTATTATAAAATTTCTTATTAGGTCGAGTTACAGGTTTCCTATATGGTCTTCTCCTACGCATAGGGGGAATAAATCCTAGTCCAGTATGATCACCAACATTTCTAGTTTGACTAAGCATAGTATCTAATTGATTTTGACTATTAACGAGTTTCGCGAGTTTTTCATTAAGTTTCAAATTCTCATTTTTCAAAGTCTCGCAAGACTCACAGACCGTTGATTAACATAAATTATCATTAGAGCATTTGCATGTATTACAAGAAAATATTAGATCTAAAGTTTCAATTTCAAGTTTTAGCTCATCTAATTCTTTCTATAATAATTATTTTCTATTCATTTAGAAGGATTACCCGCTTTCTATCAGAACTAATCCTAGCTAATTTTTTTAATTCTTCATGCAATTCGACATTAGCTTTATATAAGTCCTCATATGGAGGTGAATCATTAGAAGAAGAAGATGAGGTGTCAGAGTATACCTCATTGTTTACCTCCTTTGAATCTAAGTCGCAAGCTTCATTTGTTCTGGTCATTAGGCATAGCTTGGCAGTCTCCTCTTCATCTGAGGTGCTTGATGTCGTATCCTCCTCTAGTACGTCCCAGACTATGTAGGCTTTCTTTAACTTGAAGTCCCGATGAGTGCTCATTTCCGAATCAACTTTCTTGAGGTAAGTAGGACATTGAAATCTCATATGTCTTGGCTTACCACATTCATGGAAGGTGAAGCGCTCCTTGTTACCTTTGCCTTTTCTAGTTGACTCACTCTTCAATAGGTTGAGACATTGTTGCTATAAGAGATGTGCCTTTATTTTTGCGATCTGATTCCTCATGTATCGTTAAGCGTCCAAGTTCCATCTCGTGCTCTTGAATCTTTCCAAACAATGTTGCCAAAGACATGGAGTCAAGATCCTTGGATTCCAGGATAGCTGTAACTTTAGGTTGCCATCTTTTGTCAAGACAATGCAAAACTTTATTAGTTAGTTATCCTTTAGTAAAAAAATTATCTAGAGCAAATAAATGGTTTACTATGTGTATGAATCGCTTTTGCATGTCGCTGATAGATTCACTCGGCAACATACGAAAAAGCTTGTACTCATGTGTCAGGGCATTTATCCTCGCACGCTTGACTTCGCTAGTGCCTTCATGAGTCACTTGTAAAGTGTCCCACATTTCTTTGGCACTTTGACACTGCAAAACCCGAAAGAATTCATCATATGATAGGACCGATATGATGATGTTTTTAGCATATAGGTTGTATTGAAACTTTTTACGTTCATCATCGGTCCATAGACTCTTAGGCTTTTCTTTCGGTTCATCATCCACTAAATGCATTGGGACGAAAGGCCTGTTGACTATGGATTCCCAAATATCTGAGTCAATGGCTTCAATCAATATCTTCATCCGGACTTTCTAGTAGGTGTATCCCTCGCTACTGAATATGGGAGGGCGGTTAATGGATGCACCATCACCGCCAAAGGGGTTGGTGGAACCCATTCGTTTACCTTGAAGGATCATGCATATGCGGTTGAGCTAGCACATTGTACTAGCTCTGATACCACTTGTTAATTATCAGTGGACAGAGCACACCTAGAAGGGGGGTTGAATAGGTGTCGCGGTTACCAATTACCGCTTTTTGCACAGAAGCCCTATTCTGGGAAAAGCCTTAGTTAATCGATTAACACTCTATCTTAATCTATTAACTCACAGAAAAAAGCAAGTTGTGGAATGGCTTATTGCACAGCCACTCACCGATAATCTGATACAGATAAAGCAAATATATTTGAACATAATTAAACTCAATATAGCAAAGTTACAATATCCAAATTATCAACTAAAAATAGGCAATATTACAACTTGAAACGTAAAGCGATGAAGGATAGAAAAAGCCTTTAACAAGGAGTTTAATTCTAGTTCATTTGCGGGTCCACTTGTAAACTACATCCAGTCCTCCCCTTTTGATCTTGGGAGATTTTCTTCACTAATATTGAAAGGAATGTATTGTTACATGCACACTTCCAATAACAAACTTAGATGCTCCCTTCTTGAATCCAAGAACCCTCTTTCTTGGTTTGAATAACTTAATCGCCTATGAAAACCTTTCCTACGATCTAGCCCAACCAAGAAAATATTCTAAACTCGAGCCCTCTACATCTTAGTGAAGACTCACTGAGTCTTTTAGGTGGTAATACACCAAAATATGACTTCCCTTATTACAACAAAAAGACAATACCAAAAAAATAGAGTACTATAAAGCATGATGTAGCTCAAAATATCACAATTGAAACTCGGCTAAAAACCCTATACAAGACTCACAAGTAATCATGAATATGCATGAGTTAATTGATGTGCACAAATAGATAATTTCTATCCTAGAATTCTTCTAAATAAATGCAAGAATTATGCAAGAAAAGATAGCAAAGGTTAACACATTAATCACATTCAATTAGATCACAATTTAACCCTAAGCATGATACTATCTCTCATAATGCATTTCTCTCTGCCTAAATGACACAAATGAGCACAAAAAATATGCAACTAGCGATTCTAAAAATGAATGATATGATGTATGGTGCAAGACCTAAAAAAACAGTTTATTTAGAAAACCTTTGTGAGACCCAGTTAATCGATTAAGTGCCCTTTTAATCGATTAACAGGCTGTTGAGAGTAACTGTTTTCAGGTTTTCAGTTATCTGTTAAAACCGAATTCACGTTAATCGATTAACACCTTCCTTAATTGATTAACTGGCACATTTTTCAGCTAAATGATTAAATGTTAAATTACCGATATGTTATGCTTATCAACTATACATGTTTTACCAATATATTATGCTTAAGATGCACAAATAACATGTATGATTAATGCATGAACATGTAATAATCTAGATGGCATGTCTCATGTAAATGATTTGATTATTTTTAAGACTTGTGAGAATTGCACCTAGGTTTACCTAACCTAGACTCAATATCTAAGACACACATCTAAGACTTTAAAAATGACTTTTGTAAGAACCTAGTCTAGATATGATATCCTTGAGTCCATGGAATGTTGATTTGTTGAGCCATCTTCAAGCTTTCAATAAATCCTTGTCTTCATCAAAACATATGCAATCTAATAGTGCAACACTTTGACACTTTGCATTTTCTCACTCTTGAGCATGGTGTCAATATTTTTCACATAGATCACAAGAAACCCCAAACACATAAAAATCACCCATGAGTGTTTCAATATATTGCTCAACTATATTAGAAAAGATAGTAAGTATACACCTTTGGAAGGTAGCTGGTGCCTTATATAACCCAAATGATATATGCTTATAGGCATACACACCATAAAGCATGTGAATGCAGTCTGTAAGTATAAGATGGCAAACTAAGGGGGGGGGGTGAATTAGTTTTCTACACAATTGAAGGTTTTTGGCAACTTTAAAATTTAAAAGTATAGTGTAGTGGAAATAAGTTGCAGAAGATCAAAGTACAGAAATGAAAGTAACGAGAATAAGGAAGAACACGATACACTCAGAGATGTTAGACTAGACTACTAATAGTTGTTACACTAGATTTTTAAATCCCAAATGGACAACTTTCATCCAAAATGAATGAGTTTCATTTCAATCGACTTCTACCTTCACTTAAGGGTATGATGGATGGTTGGTAGCCTATTTTAAGGCTCTTAGACTTCCTAATTCATACACAACTTTCACACTTACTTTCTGAATAACTTTCATAAATTTGCACAACATCTTTCATACACTATGTTGTAGCAACTTTGAGTTTTCCCTATCATAATTTTGTGACTTCTAGAAGATCAGAATGAGAATATTTATAGAATCTCAAGATCTTGATATTTGGAATGCGATTGAAGAAGGGCCTTATGTACCCGTTATTGTAATCAATGGTGTGTTGGAAATAAAACCAAAATCAACTTGGAAAGATGATGATAAGAAAAAGGTGCAATATGACCTTAAAGCCAAAATCATCCATGACTTAGCCCTAGGTATTGATGATTTGTCTAGGGTGTCAAATTACAAGTCTGCAAAGGAAATAATGGACACCCTAGAAACCACTCATGAGGGGACTGAGGAAGTGAAATATTTTGAGACTTAATACTCTTTCCCAAGAATATGAGATGGTTCGTATGAAACCTGGAGAAAAGATACTTGATCTCCAAAAATGGTTCACTCATCTTATAAACCATTTGATTGCCCTAAGTAAGGTTTTGTCAAATAGAGATCTAAACTTGAAAGTTCTTAGGTCCCTAACAAGAACTTGCAACCCAAGGTGTCAGTCATGTTAGAAAAGAAAAGTCTATCCAAAATGTCCTTGGCTGCAATTTTTGGGAAATTATAGGAACACGAGTTGGAGTTGAGCCAACTAGAACAAAATGAAGAACATGAAAAGAAGAGGAAGAACATATCTTTCAAGGAAATGGCACACAGATGCAAAACCTCAGAAGATGAATTAGAAAAAGAAGACATGGAAAACATCAGCATGCTTGTAAACAAGTTTAGTAAAATCTTAAAGAGGACAAAGAAACAAGGACTAGACTAACCAGAAGATTCTGCAAGAGTAATGAGGCTTCAATATCAAACCAAACATTCATCTATTAGATTGTAGAAAAACTGGTCACATAAAGGCAGATTGTCCTACCTTAAAGAAGAATCCCTTTAACGGAAAGCCATAAAAGAAGAATGCTAGAAGAGCTTATATTGCATGGGAGGACAATGACAGAAGCTCACCTATATCTAATGATGTCTCATTTATCAGATGATTGTCTCGATCAGATTTTTCGCTAGAAGACTGGCTCTGCAACATAGGAAGAAGCCAACTCGATTACTACCTCTCCTAAATGATTTGTACTCGCCACTACATTTTTTTGAAGTTAAGTAGCTCACAATGGCCTAGCCAAGTAGCTCACAATAGCCTGGTCAAGTAGCTCACAACTAGCTTTGGTGAGTCAACACCAAGCAGCTGACTATGCTGGTTGGTCATGGACCAAACCCATGCTGAAGGGTTTGGTGCGCCTAACGTGGATCAGAAAGGGGGCCAGGTGGTCAGGGTTGCCAATAAATAGAGGCCCTCTCCCACTCTTCAGAAAATTCAATTCAATCCATTCCATATTCAATTCCACATCAAAACTGGTCACGGTTCTAAGCTTGTTTTAGGTAAATTCTTGTAAATTTTACTTAGAATTCAAGAGGAGAAAAGGAGATGGAAAAAATGATACAAAAACATAATTTTATAATCTCATTTGTGTCTAAAAGCATCTCATTCTTGGATAGATGGCTTATGCTCCTAAACATTGATTTGGATTATGGTTTAATTTTATTTATTTTCCTCATTTGTATCATCTTTTGATTTCAATACATTCAAGTTATTTTTTTGGTTAAGTTTTGATTCTTTGAGAAGTTCTTAATGTGGTTTTAGCTTGATCACCTAAAACTTGATTTAAAGATCTAAAAATGCTTCTTCTTTCAGTGTTGACAAGTGAACTAAAAATTATAACCTACACCTTTGTTCACTTGCCATATCAAGCACGTATTTTAAGTAACTTATGTTCAAGGTAATATAATGTTAATGGTGCATGAAGTAGGGTGTGACAACCTACTCCAACGAGTGGCACTTAACTATTATTTACTGTATTACATAAGGTTTGAAAATTATCTTATCATACTAGGACACTAGATGAAGGATTTAGAAATGGTGTACGAAAATAACTGAAAGTATTATAATACATAACTTGTAATGTTTTTTCAAAATCATTTGAGTATAGAAATAATTCCATGTTTCAAACCAATTTTCTCTTCAAGAATTTGTGGATATTAGTTTATGCTTCCTTGTTAATATTATTATGCAACATAACTAAAACAATCATCAAAAAGTTGTTAATCATTATTTTTGCTTTAGTATGCCTACATAATATTCCTCTAATGCAATTCCCTTTGGTTCAACAAATCCCTATACTATACTACAATTGAATATTGAAAAGAGATGTAAGTGTAACATAGTAAAGTGTTGACTTATACATTTTATTTGTTGATTAAAAGATTCCTAAAATGCATAAGTTCAAACCAATTCATGGTTTGTAACTTTGTACATAGGAATAATATGCAAAAGAGTGCAATACAATCAATGGATTGTTACTTGACAAATAAAGAGTGATGAATAATAATCTAACCACTAATATTTACTTTTTGTCATTTACTTTCCACAACTAATATTTACTTTTTGTCATTTACTTTCCGCAACTAATATTTACTTTCCACAACTAACATTTACTTTCAGTCATTTACATTTTGTCTCATATGCATTTATCTTTAAATCATTTCATCCATGAGATATGTTCATTTGATAATATGTTCATGCATTACATAAATACATGTATATATGCATTCTAGGCATAAAACTAAGTGTCAAACATGTATTATCTAAGTGCATAACATATTTGATGTTTTCTATTTGAAAATACATATTTTATTTAGTGTTAATCGATTAACCATACCTTTAATCGATTAACCCAACTGCTGTGTAAAGTGGTTGCCACTGGAACACGTTTTTGTAATGCAGTTAATCGATTAAAGGTTTACGTTAATCGATTAACCTAACTGATTTTTAAGTTGTTGAAACTGAAAAACTGAAAAACAGAATCAGTTATGATTTTTAGTCCCGTTAATCGATTAAGAAGGTATTTAATCGATTATCTGGGGTTCTGGACTGATTCTTTATAAACTGCGTTTTCAGAATTAATCTCATAAGTTGCATGTTGCATTTATTAGAGAGTTAGAGCATTCTACGTGTTAATTGCTGCATCTATTTGTTAATTGCATTAGTGAGTTTAGAAATGAGAGATTCCTTGCTTTAGGATTGAGTGCATTTCATGTTATAATCTCTCATGTTTTCCCTCACATGTTCATGCATATTTTGATGCGTTTTTTCATGAATTTTATGATTCTGTAACTTCTGTTTTCATAACTAATACTTGTCATTTCACATGTGTTTGTGTTAAATGTGCATTAGAGTAAAGCCTTCATGTTGTATTTGAGCTTAGGTATAGCTTAATATTACTCTTGTAATTCTTGTGTAATTGTTGTGAAAGGGAATCTCTTGGTGTCGTATCACCAGTAGAGATTGTGTGTTTCTTCATAGCTTAGAGTGTAAGAAAAGGAAAGAACGAGAGATTCTTTGGCTGGGGCTACGCCGAAAGAAACGTTTTCTTTATCGGTAGGAAGGGAGTCAAACCATTGGATAGTTTCTTTGATTTCTTGTCATTTGCTAAGTGTTGTAATTGGATAATGTGTTTGTAAATTACATTGATTCGATTATAGTGAAGGAAATCTCCCAAGTCAGCCGGGAGGCCTGGATGTAGTTTGCAGTGGACAGCAAACGAACCAGGATAAAAATTCGATTTGCAGGATTTGTTTCTCTCTCTCTCTTTACTGTTTTCAATCGATTTAATTTGTATATTTGATTCAACTAATACATTCTGTTCTTTTGTTGTATTGCAAGCTATTCTGATATACAAATTTGTAAGCTCTGTATTCGTTCTGTTATCGGTTATCTGTTTCGCATTTAATCGTTTCTGTAATTGCTTACTGGTTCTGTTTAATCGATTAATATTGTTGTGTTAATCGATTATCCTGTTTCTGTTAATCGATTAAAACTGTTTCTGTTTAAAACTGTTCTTTTTGTTAATCGATTAAGATTGTGCATATAATCGATTATCTTTCTTTCCTTAATCGATTAAGTAGTGTTGATTCAGCATTAAGTGTTGATTTGCGAAAAGCGGTAATTCTAACCGCGACACCTATTCAACCCCCCCTTCTAGGTGTATTGTAACCACTGATACCTAACAAGTGGTATCAGAGCTAGTACGAAGTGCTAGCTCAACCGCGTATTCGTGATCCTAAAGGGAAAAGGAATGGGTTCTTCAAATCCATTTGGTGGTGATGGGTCATCCATTAATCGACCACCAATATTCAGTGGTGAAGGGTATGCCTACTGGAAAGTGCGCATGCAAATTTTTATTGAGGCCATAGACTCGGATATTTGGGAATCCGTAGTCAACGGCCCTTACGTTCCACAACATCTTGTGGACGATCAACCTAAAGATAAACCGAAAAGTTTATGGACCGATGATGAGCGCCAGAAGGTCCAGCATAATCTGCGCGCCAAAAACATCATCACATCGGCCCTATCATATGATGAATTCTTTAGGGTCTCGCAGTGCCATAATGCGAAAGAAATGTGGGACACTTTACAAGTGACTCACGAAGGCACTAGCGAAGTTAAGCGCGCTAGACTAAATACGCTTACGCATGTGTATGAGTTATTTCGCATGCTTCCTAATGAATCTATATGTAATATGCAAAAACGTTTTACTCATGTTGTAAATCATTTGGTTGCTCTTGATAAAAAATTTACTAATGCTGATTTGTCTAATAAAGTTTTGCGTTGTCTTGACAGGAAATGGCAACCAAAGGTAACCGCAATAATGGAGTCAAAGAACTTAGACAACATGCCATTAGCTACTTTGTTTTATATTATATTTCCTATATGCATATCTATGTCACATATAGTATGAATTATATTTAATAGTACTTGACCATAACTGGTTATCTGCATCTATTCTACTTGATTGAGCCTGCTGTAAACATGTTATAATAATAATGCTTGATCATTCCATGCTCAATTGGTCATTGTATAACCTTTCATGCCATTAACCTTGTTCATTTACTGTATTCTATTATTTTAATCGATTAAATTCATGCTCTTAATCGATTAAATCTGTGTAAACATGTGCAGTTGTTCAAGCTTCCTTCAACTGGTTAGTTAGTTGAATTTCCAAATTTAATTGATTGATTATAGTTTTGATTTCATTATATAAATCTTCTTACTTTTGACTAGATTAATTCGTTTATCTTTTTGATAATGTCAAAATGGGGAGGAAGATTGCTTTTGTTGTTTGATGTGATTTGCAGGTTGTAAATAATATTCAGCTTCGTTGTCCAGCTATGCGCTTAACTGTGAAAATAAAAACCATGCATTCTATAACCATCATCAAGCTATGCATCAAAACAAGATTTGGTGTGGAATTTGTCATCATCAAAAAGGGGGGGATTGAAAGTGCAAAGTGTTAAAGTGTTGCACTATTAGATTGCCTATGTTTTGATGAAGACACGGATCTAGTGAAAGCTTGAAGATGACTCAACAAATCAACATGACATGGACTCAACGATCTCATATCTAGACTAAGTCTTGCAAGAGTCATAGATATGTGTCTTAGATATTGAGCATAGGTGCAATTCTCACAAGTCTTAAAAATAATGAAATCATTTACATGAGACATGCCATCTAGATCATTATATGTTCACGCATTAATCATACATGTTATTTGTCCATCTTAGGCATAATATATTGGTAAAACATGTATAGTTGATAAGCATAACATATAGGTAGTTTACCATTTAATCATTTAGATGAAAAATATGTCAGTTAATCGATTAAGAATATGAGTTAATCGATTAACGTGAAAACGATTTTAACAGATAACTGAAAACCTAAAATCAGTTATTCTCAACAGCCTATTAATCGATTAAAAGGGCACTTAATCGATTAACTAGGTCTCAGAAATCTTTTCTGTATAAGCTGTGTTTTTAGGTCTTGCACCATACATCATATCATTCATTTTAGAATTGCTAAGTTGCATATTTTTCGTACTCATCTGTGTCATTTTAGGCATAGAGAAATGCATAGTGAGATAGTGAGAGATAGCATCATGTTTACGGTTTAATTGTGATCTAATTGCGTGAGATTAATGTGTTAACATTTGCTATCTTCTTTTGCATGATTCTTGCATTTCTTTACAAGAATTCTAGGATGGAAATTTTCTGTTTTCGCACATCAATTAATTTATACATATTAATGCATACTTATGAGTCTTGTATAGGGTCTTTATCTGAGTTTCAATTGTGATATTTTGAGCTACATTGTGCTTGATAATAATTTGTTTTTGTACTATTTTTGTGTTGTAATAAGGGAAGTCGTCTCTTGGTGTCGTACCACCAAAGAGTCTCGGTGAGTCTTCACCAAGACTTAGAGGTCTTGAGTTTAGAACGTTTCTTGGCTGGGGCTAGATCGTAAGAAAGGTTTTGTTAGGCAATTAGGTGTATAAAACCAAGAAATTGGGTTCTTGGATTTAAGAATGGAGCATCTAAGTTTATGTATTGGAAGTGTGCATGTAAAAATATATTGGTTTCAATACTAGTGAAGAAAATCTCCCGAGATCAGAAGAGGAGGCCTGGACGTAGTTTGCAAGTGGACCCGCAAACAAACCAAGATAAAATTCTTTGTTCCAGGCTTTTTCTATCCTTAATCTCTTTAATTTGAAGTTGTAATATTGCCTAATTTTAGCTGATAATTTGGATAATCTAACTTTGCCATATTGAGTTTAATTTTTTTTTAGTATATTTGCTTTATCTGAATCTGATTATCGGTGAGTGGCTGAGCAATAAGCCACTTTGAAAACTTGTTGTTTTCTATGAGTTAATTGATTAAGACAGAATGTTAATCGATTAACTGGGCGGTTTTTCTACAATAGGGATTCGGTGCAAAATGTGGTAATTAATAACTGCGACACCTATTCAACCCCTCCCTTCTAGGTGTGTTCTGTCCACTGATACCTAACAGAGAGACTACATGATCAAGTCAATTCCCAAATTGAAAAGAGGACAGAGAGTTATGCCAAACATGCAAACAAGGGGTGAAGAGAAGTAATCTTCGAACCAGGGGATTGGGTCTGGGTCCACATGAGAAAGGAAAATTTTCCTTCACAAAAGAAATCTAAACTCTAGCCCAGAGTGTGGCTCATTTTGAGGATGAGGATGAGTATGGAAATATTAGTGCCACTTTAATGTTGTTGACCTATCTTTCTTTGACGTAGGTGATGAAGACTTTGATTCAAGGTCGAATTCACTCCAAGAAGGAGGGAATGATATGAACCCACCAAGGCTTATCAATGAAGTGGAGCTACATGGGCTAGGAGGGCCCACGACTAGGGCCAAAGCCAAAAAGGCACACCAAGCTCTCAACCAACTAGTAGGAATAGTGGCAGAAGCAACAAGGCCCAACAATGAGGCCAAGCCCATCTATTGCATCAATGTTCAGGAAGAACCCCATGAAGATCACAACCAAGATGGAGAAGCATGATATTTGTGAAGTTATATTTCATAAGTTGGACCTATCTTCCCACGTGTAGAATTAGGATTTATTTTCATTGTTCAAATAAAAACAACTAAGGCATTTGTTGGTTTGTAATAAGGCCATTAATGGCCGAGAACTTGTTTGAATTTGGCCACGTTCCATAGACTTTATTACCATATATAAGTAGGAACACATGAATGTGAACTTGGAATATTTGTCCATGAAGATCAATCAAGAGTTATGGCAAATTCTTGCCATATGAGGAGGGGCGAGCAAACAAGGAAGGAGGATTATAAATTCAAAACTTAAACTCTCCTCCTTTAAAGAGATGTTCTGTATGATGCAAAGTTACCATATGAAGATCCATCATGAAATCAAGAAGAATTCTTTCCATATTCAAAATATGGTATAACTGAGACTTGCCATATGAAGCGAAGGAAGATTTCAAATTCAAAACTTCAAATCTCCTTCTTTAAAGAGGCGTGTGGTATGATGCAAAGTTACCATACGATAATCTATCATCAAATCAAGAAGAATTCTTTCCATATTCAAAATGTGGTATAATGGAGACTTGCCATATGAAGCCAATGAACATGTCAAATTCAAAACTTGAAATCTCCTCCTTTAAAGAGGCATGTGGTATGATACGAAGTTACCATATGAGATCCATCATCAAATCAAGAATAATTCTTTCCATATCCAAATGAAGAATGATTGGAACTTAGCATAAGTAAGACTTGGTTGAATAAACATCATCTAAAGCAAGGAGATTGTTTCCTTTTCCACACTAGGCGTGTTCACTACCTTCTATATTGGAGTCGTGGTTAAATATCAATTAGGAAAGTAATTATGGGCACAAGAACTTTCCATTCCTAGAATATATTGTACCTTGCCAATGTCTAAGTTCTTGGCTGAGCAAAGTACTAGGAAAATCACTCATTAATGTATTTTAATTCTATTTTGCACGTGGATCCGTGTATTGGCCAACCACACTATTTGTTACAACATTTATCATGAGGAATGACATGTTTGAATTTACTTGGAAAGTATTTCCTTCTAGTTGAGAACTTCTCCTAGTTTCTTAGTTGAACCAAGGCCCCGTTCTTATCAAGATTTCTTCCTTATGGCAAACTTTATTGGCTTATCAGGCCCTAAGTTTGTGGAGCCTTCACCTTTAATTCTCTATTCATCATATTTATCAAACACAATTCTTGATACACTATCACCCATTCATAGCTGAATCATACCCAATCTCTCCATACGCAATCCGTTCTATACCTTCAAACACATAACTGAATTCACCCCATACAAAATTCATTCATAATTCACAAAAAGCCTTACAAACAAGACGATCAACAATCAAAATATAAACCCCCTCAAGGACGTTTCTATAATCATCTTTACTGCAAATGAATACCAACATAGGACATATTTAGGATACCCTTAAATACTAACCCACATAAATATAAAAAATAAATTTCAGCTATATATATCAAACCAAAACCACATAGTTAACTGTTAGACCATTATCAACTAACATTAATAAATAAAGAAACCCTGATAGTATTTTCTACAAAATAATTCCATATCCCAAATATATTTACAATGACAAATGTAAAAGAAACCCTACAGTAGTGGAAAACATAGTGAGATGTGTAAGAATGAGAATGCAACTAGGGGTGAATTAGTTGACTTAAAATGTTGGCCAATTTTTTTGCACAATCAAGAGTTAAAGTGCAGCGGAAAATATATGCAGAAATTAAACAAGTAAATAATCAATGAGATAAGGGAGAAGAGAACACACAAGGATTTTTATATTGGTTCATCTTCTTGTCCACCAAAGGCTATGTCCAGTACTATTGCAGCACAAGAGATTTCTTCACTAAAGATTAGGAGTTGTAATTACACTATCTCACCTTGAGATCTCTATGTACCTTACACATTCCCTAATCCTTATTCACTCCTGGAAAAACACATTTCCAAGTGATTCTAATCCCCTTTCTTATCACACCTTTGTGAAAGAAAGTATTCTGCAATAGAAATGAAGAATGTATAACAATGGCAGATTGCCTTTACAAGTTTGAGAGCAATATAACTTGCAATCCAATCAACTCTTTGTATATTTAGTAACAATGCTCTTTATAAGTTGGTAAACTTTGAAACACTTTACTTTAAGCAACATCAGAAAATCAACTTTGAAAGTTTAAGAACTAGTTGCCAAAAGTGTAAAAAATATTTTGAGAATGTGTGTAAGAGCTTTTAAAATTTGTATGAGAGTTGTGTGTTTGTGTTGTGAGATTTAATGCCTTTAAATAGACTTTCCAATCATCCATAGTGCCTCTACGAAAAGGTAGGAATAGATTGGAGTGAAGACATTTCGTTTGGGATGAAAACCTTTCATTTTGAAATCTGAAATCTGATGCAACAACTCTCAGTAATTGATTACAACTAGTGGGTAATCCATTACCCAAATATTATGTCCACTGGGCAATTAAATTCGATTTAGAGTAATCGATTACAACAAGTGGGTAATCGGTTACTCAACTTCATTAAAATTGGTAATCTGTTACTCAAAGACAATACTAGATTACTCTGATCAGTTTTAAGTTGGATAACTCTTTTCTCACACACATAACCTGTTACTTAGATGTAGTAACCCGTTACACACTATTTTTGAAATTTTTTTTGAGTATATTGATAAGTGCCAAACATACCTAAAAATTGCCAAACATACCTAAAAATCATACACTTTTATGGCACTTATCTTAAGCATAATTGAGAAAAACCAACTTAAAACAATACTTTTTGTATAAAATATCACAATTTGGTATATTTGTGTTTGTATTGCCTTTTTATGTATTTTGTAGGAAATAAAATGAAGAAAAGAAGAGAAAAGATTCATGGTCAAAAAGCAACAAAAGTCAAGAAAATCAAGGTGCTCAACCAGGTAGTTGAGCGTGGAACAAGCCCCGCTGAGCTGACCTGGCCACCTGCCTGACCTGGCCAATTGCCATACCTGGACCAAACTGGCCACCTGCCATATCTGCTTAGCCGCTCAGCCTAGCACCAGACTAGGCCTGGCACGGTCAGAAATATGCTTGACACGGTCAGACACGAGCCTGGCACAAGACCAAGCTGCTGAACAAGCTGCTT
>NW_017726570.1:0-251 GCF_001865875.1 Lupinus angustifolius | reverse complement strand
GGAGGTGACTAAGCTACTTGGTCAAGGGACCAAACCCATGCTGAAGGGTTTGGTCATCTACTGAGCGGTCCAGCTCAGCAGCTCAGCGGTCTGGAGTGGAGCCTATAAATAGAGGCCATTTCCTTCGAGCAAAACAGATTGTAATACACCATTTCTTCATAAAATTCTCTCAAAAATACTTGAAGGCCAGAATTCTTTCATTTAGGAATTCTTTCATAGCTTAGAGTTTTCATTTTCAAGTAAGTTTTTGT
>NW_017726569.1:227925-252618 GCF_001865875.1 Lupinus angustifolius | reverse complement strand
ACCGGTGTTAGAATTTATTCTAACAAAGCCAAGATGGGCAAAGAGGAATGACTTATTCACATGATTATTAAGAAATTAAGTTGTAACTGGAATATTCTTGAAACCATTATACCGGCATCGGAATTTATTTCAACAAAGCCGAGATGGCAAACAAAGAATAAAACCAAGTTCTCTTATTTACAAAAGGAACATAACGAAAATGAGAGTATTAATCTTTCAACAAATTGACATTGCTTTCAGGACGATTTGTTGAGAGAAGAAAACTCCCAACTAAAATAAAAACACCGAATATACGCTTTCAACATATATTGAAGTGTTTCATTTTTCTTTTAAAAATATTTTGAGCATTACAACTATTGTATATTCAAGAGTATAGGATAGAAGTACTTATTTTGACTTAGAGTAATTTGTCTTGAAGCTTTGTCTTCTTTGTCTTCATAGGTATTCTTCCTTTTATTCTTTTTTGTGATATTGGTGTCTTCATCAAACCTTGCCAAGCTCAGAAGCAAAGATCTTCTTCACAATCTCCCCCATTTTTATGATGACAAACTAATATCTTCTTTAATAGTTTAGTTTTCTGAGAGCAGCATAATTTGAGATATGTTAAGATGACTTGAGTATGCTCCCCCTATTTTGTATGCTCCCCCTTTCATTTGGAGTTATGTGCCTGAAAGAAATTTGACAGAAAATACACTTCCCCCAACTTTTCTCCCCTTTTGACTTCATCAAAAAGTAGAAAAGCTAAGAGTCCAGCACAATATATATATATATAGCATACATATAGATATGATTTTGTCCAACACAATATATATTGCAAATATACCAATGCATATCATAAAACATAAGATGTTCAGACATTTTTTTCCAGAAATAACAAAATATCATAACGACAAATATTGTTCAAAATCATGAAAACATTACAAACATAAAAAGAGTAAATTGTTCATAATCATGCACCAATACAAACAGAAATCCTAGACACAATCTAAGACTCAGGCTTAGAGATGTCTTAATCAACGTCCATACTATTCAGCTTAGAAGAGAGACGATAAAGTTCAAACTGGATTTGCTGACTCTGGTTATCAAAGGCATCCATCCGGTTAGTGACGTAGCCTCGAAAAGAAAGCAACTCGTCCATAATCATCTAATTGCATGGCATGACAGTAGATGAAGAAGATTGAGCATGAAACTCAGAAGGTTGAGGTTCAAGAGGGTTAGGATTGGTAGGTTCTGGTTTGATCAGCAGGAGCAGTTGGTCTATCGGATCGATGTTTATAGGTACGATGGTCATGAGGATCTACAGAGAAACCCATTTTGTGGGCAACTTCCACATCAATCTTGCTTTCGTGAATATTTAGAGTGGCCTTGGTTTCACCATTAGTAGAAACACCGAAATGTTCAAGAATATTGTTTATGAAAATTGCATAAGGCAAGAGGCTTTGAGTTCCTCGAACATTCCATATTTGTCTCATTATCATCTGAGTCCAATTGATTTTGATGTTAAACTTCATGGCGTACATCAATTGGAGTTCTATGTCACTAATTTGAGAATAGTTTAAAAATTTCGGTAAAATGACATGGCTCAGAAAAGCCTTGTTGCTTATGCATTTCTATTTACTCTTTAGAAATTCTACACAAAGAATGGTAGAATCATTTTGATCATAGTTATCCCATTCACAAACAAGGCCGAAACCTGTTATGCTACTAGGGTATGTTAGAGAACAATAAACTAAAAGTCTTCAAATCCAAAACAATGTCTTTTCCTTTCACACGGGAAGTAAGACGATTTTTTCAAAAGTTCATGTTGCAGTAAAATACTCGAACAAGTTCAGGATAAATGACGTTAGTTTCACAACAAAAGTCAAAAAGATTTTTCTGCTATAAAAGATAAGGAAAAAGAAAATTTTAAAACTCAAAATTCCCTACATTGCCGTATTTCAGAGTAAAGATGACTCAACCATGAAAAGTGCTCCTCAAAGACTTTACATTTCTCATCATTAACAAGAAGTCTTGTCAAATCTAGAGGGTTAGACTCCAAAGATGAAGTTCCTTAGTTCCTTTAAGTAGCATTTGTGCTTTGCTTCTTTGATCTATAAGAGGAAGCCATGGATTGAGGTTTTTGAGTTTTTAGGTTTTTGGGTAGCATTTGTCCAGTTTTACCACTCTTGTTCATTTTAAGGAACTTGCTGAACTTCTGTACAAGAAGACTCATGTCGTCCATTTCTTCCTTCTCTGATTCATATTTGTCTACTTTCACCTTGAGAGAAATATTCTTCTTTTTCTTTTCTTGCTCTTCATGTTGGTCAAGTTTGTTGAGTTCTAATTCACGTTCCTGCAATTTACCAAACAAAGCAGCCAAATACATTTTCGATAAACTTTTCTTTTCATGAATGGTCGTTATCTTAGGTTGCAATGTTCTGGTAAGTGGTCTTAGAACCTTCAAGTTCAAGTCACTTTTTGATAGTATCTTACCAAGTGCAATAAGGTGATTTGTAAGATGAGTAAACCTCTTTTGAAGATCCAGAATTTACTCTACAGGTTTCATACGAATCATTTCATATTCCTGGGAAAGAGTGTTGAGTCTTGATCTTTTTACCTCCTCTATTCCTTTGTGTGTTGTCTCTAGAGTATCCCAGATTTCTTTGGCAGATTTACAGTTTGATACTCTAAAGAACTTGTCTATGCCAAGTGTTGATGTGAGGATGTTCTTTGCTTTGAGATCATACTGCAACTTCTTTTTATCTTCATCATTCCATGAAGATTTGGGCTTTACTTCTCTTTCACTGTTGATTATAGTGAAGGGTTCATATGGTCCTTCTTCAATTGCATTCCATAGTCCAAGTCTTGAGATTCTATGAAGATCCTCATTCTGATTTTCAAAAAGTCATATCACTCTCTAACAAAGCTTGAAGAGTGGTTGATGTTGGAATCTTCTCCTAGGAATGATCTTGAGGCCATCTTCTATATAGGATCATATTTTTGAATATCTTATTCAAAAATAGCTCTTGGTGAATTTTCTCATTTGTCCAATTTTACCACTCTTATTCCTTTTAAGGAACTTGCTGAACTTCTTTACAAGAAGACTCATGTCTTCCATTTCTTCCTTCTCTGATTCATATTTGTCTACTAAAATAAGAGGATAAGAAATTTTTAATATATTTACTAAAATAATATTGACAGAAATATGAATCAGAGAAGGAAGAAATGGAAGACATGAGTCTTCTTGTAAAGAAGTTCAGCAAGTTCCTTAAGAGGAACAAGAGTGGTAAAATTGGACAAATGAGAAGATTCACCAAGAGCTGTTTTTGAATAAGATATTCAAAAATATGATCCTATATCGAAGATGGCCTCAAGATCATTCCTAGGAGAAGGTTCCAACATCAACCACCCTTCAAGCTTTGTTGGAGAGTGATATGACTTTTTGAAAATCGGAATGAGGATCTTCATAGAATCTCAAGACTTGGACTATGGAATATGATCAGATCAATAGTTTGATTTTCTTGCAATTTTCTGAATAATTGTAATTTCCTATTCTGAATAAGTGGTTCTAGATCATTATAGGCTAAAACCATGTTTTTGTATGACCTTTCATAAGTTTGCCTCTTCTATGCCCCAAAGGACTTAGTGGAGGATAAGACATTTATTACTTTCTTATAATTTGTATTTTCATTAATGGGGGTTGTCTTCTTGTCTAGTTTTACTGCCTATAAATGTAGTACCATTTTGTTGAATGAACCCATCTTGAATTCAAGCTTAAACATATTTCTTCGTACAAGTTGTGAGAAGTATTCTTCTTGGTTCTTAGATGAACCGATTAAGGCATCAAGCTAATCACCATTCAAGGTGTCCAACTATTGGCTTATTAACCATCCTTGGTTGTAGCACCACTTGAGTTCTTCATTTCAATTTCTTAACATCCACAAATTCATCGTTAACCATGTTCTTTATGTTACTACATGTTAATTAACTTACCATCCTATACTCATATATACTCAAATACTTAAGTTGTCCATTAAAACTGCCAGTCAAGAAGGATTTTATTTTGTTTTGTTTTTGACTTGTTTTGCAAGGCCTAACTTTTGCAATGGTTTATCCAATACATGCAAATTCAAAGGAAATAAGAAAACCATAAAAATAAATTATAAAGTGTTACCAACAAACATTACAACCAAGTGGAACTTACATTATACTTAGTGGGTAGATAAATTTTGTAGGAATTATCATTGATCTTCTCAATTATTTGAAAATGACCATCTCCTCTTGGTTGTAATTTTGATTTCATCTGAACTGGAAACCTTTCCTTCATGAAGTGTACCCACACCCAATTTTTGGATGAAATATAACTTTCTTTCTTCCCTTGTTTGCTGGCTTGGAATAGTTAGCAACTCTCTTCTCAACATGGACCTTCATTTGTCCATGCATCAATTTTAAAAAAGTTAGTTTTAGCTTGTGCATCTCCATACATAACAATTGAAATGTTAGGCATTAGGAATAAATATGGTGGGGTTAATAGATTAAAACCATATATAATCTCAAAAATAATTTGTAGTACTATGTGTTGCCCAATAGTAAGAAAATTCTATACATGGCTGGCATTCTTCCCAAGACTAAATATTTTTCTTTAAAATAGTCCTAAATATGGTCCTAATGACTATCTTGGTTTTCCCATTATTTTGTGGGTGGCATGTGGTTGAAATTAACAATTTGGTTTAAACCTTGCCCCACAATATCCTTCAAAAGTGACTAAGGAACTTGGTGTCCTATCACTAACAATGCTCCTTGGAAGGTCATCAAGTCTTACAATGACTTTTAAGAACAATTCCGCTTTAGGGCATGCATCATCAACCTTCTTGCAAGATATGAAATGAACAATCTTTGAAAACCTATCAACAACAACAAATATTAAGTTATTGTCATTCTTTGTCCTAGGAAGCCTCACAATAAAGTTCATAGATATGTCAACCCAAGAAGATTCAGGAATAGGCAATGGTATGTATAAGCCATGTGGCATCACTTTTGACTTTTCCTTCCTACAAACAATGTATTGTTCACAAAATTTATGCACATCATGCCTCATGTGTAGCCAAAAAAAATGCTCATGCAATATGTCTAACGTTTTGCTCACTCCAAAGGGTCCTATCAACCCTCATTCATGTGCTTCTCTTATAAGCAATCTCCTAATTGAACACTTAGGTACACACAACCTCATATCCTTAAATAGAAACAAATTGTACATATATTACTATTGATTGACATACATTTCATTTATAGTATCAAGGCTGAACAATTTAGTCTAAAAAATAGCAAGTAATACATGCCTCATATATTGAGCATCAACAATCACATTAGTTTTGTCTTGTTTCTGTTTAATGTTGTAATGGTACTATCATACGAACTGTACCCCATTCGACATGTTTCTTGTTTAACTTCCCTTGCTCTGTCAAATACTTAAGGGATTCATGGTCACTATGGATCACAAATTCCTTGGGCTGCAAGTAGTGTTGCCAAGTTTTTAAAGTCCTAACCAAATCATACAACACTTTATCATAGGTGGGGTAATTAAGGCAGCCCCAATCAATATTTCACTAAAATGTGAAATTAGACGTCCCTCTTGTAATAAAACAGCCCCAACCCCAACATTTGGTGCATCACATTCAATTTCAAAAGATTTACTAAAATTAGGTAAAGCAAGCATGGGTGCTTTAGTCAATTCATTTTAAGGGCATTGAAAGCTTTTTCTTGTTTTTCCTCCCATTTATAACTCATATTTTTCTTCACTATTTCATTGAGAAATGCAATCAAGGTATTAAAATTCGTAACAAACCTCCTATAGATGCTTGCTAAACCATGAAATCTCCTTATCTTACTCACATTTTTAGGTGTGGGCCAATCCTAGATGGCCTTCACCTTTTCCTCATCAACTCATGCCTCTTTGTTACTAACTACAAACCCTAAAAAGACTACATGATCTGTACGAAAGTATTTCTCCAGGTTTGTAGACAAACTCTCTTCCCTAAGAACAATCAACATAACTTTTAAATGTCCAACATGTTATTCTAAGTTAATGTTATAAATCAGAATATCATCAAAGTATACTACAATAAATTTCCTAATAAACTCTCTTAAAACATGATTCATTAATCTCATTAAAGTACTAGGAGTGTTGGTTAGCCCAAAAGTCATGACAAGTCACTCGTACAATCCATATTTAGTTTTTAAAGCCTTTTTCCACTCATCTCATTCCCTTATCCGAATTTGATGATACCCACTCCTTAAATCAACATTAGAAAAATATTGGGTACCATGCAATTAATCAAGAAGATAATCTAATCTTAGCATGTGAAGCCAATATTTGATAGTGATGTTATTAATAGCTCTACAACCAAGGCATATCCTCCATTTACAACTTTCTATGGTACTAAGATTACTATATTACACATGGACTCATGTTTTCTCAGACCCACCTTTTTTCCATAAGCTCTGTCACTTGCCTTTGAATCTGTTTTGTTTCATCTAGATTGCTTCTATAGGCTGGAAGGTTGTACAATAAAGTTTTGGGGGTGAGATCTATGTGATGCTCTATTCCCCTCAATTGTGATAATCCCACTAGAAGTTCTTCCAGGAAGAAATCTTTGAAGTCGTGCAAAACATTAGTAACACTAACGTGCAATATATTTTTATTATTAGGAATAATAATTAAGTTTCTCTTGGAGTAGAGTATGTAAAGGGACTACTTGGCAAGAAATATCCCCTTTACTTCAATATCTCTAGCTAAGACACCATGCTTGCTCTCATGGGGTTCACTTATTTTCTTTTCACTCGCTCATTTCTCTCATGGACTCCCCATTTCTTTTCACTCTTGGTGAATTTTCTCTCTCATTTTCAGTTGATATCACAAACCTCCCGAGGACTAAGGGCTTAAGTATGATTATTATATTTTGGTGCACGAAAGACAATTTTGTTTGTATACCCATCATGGAAAACCCTTGCATTATATTGTCACGGTCGGCCCAAAAGGATGTGGCTAGCTTCCATGGATACTACATCACGCAACACTTTGACACTATAACTCTCAATGGATAACTCTAGTTCAACTATCTCACTCACTCACACCTCCCCACCCTAACTAAGTCATTGAAGCTCGTATGGTCCAAGGTGTGGTCTAGTGGGAATTTTTAGTTTTGTAACTAGTCTAACACTCACCACATTAGTAAAACTCCTCCATCAACTATTAGTGAACAAGTTTTCCCACTCACTAAGAACTTAGTATAGAAAATACTCTCTCTTTGGGAATTCTCATCATCTCTCACTAGACTACCCAAAAGCCTCATAATCATATAGATGTAAACACTCATAGGGCCAACTTCTTCCTCACTTTCAATCCATTCCTAGTCCACATTATCTGACTCACTAGTGTAATTCTCATTGTCTTTGAGAATGATGACTCTTTTGGTTGGGCATTCATAAGTGTAATGATCTCGTAACATTTGAAGCATTATTTCCACTTATACAATTTTTAGTTGGTAAAACACTCCTTTTTGTTGGGGATTTTCCATTTGGTTCAGGTGTGTTGGAGCTAAAGGGCGTATTTTCCTCATTCTTTGACCCATCCCTGAAACATATAGGGTTTAAGTCGGAAGAACAATTCTTTATGGGGATCTTATTTTGAGTTATTTTTCGACATGAGTGAATTTATGGAGTGGGTCCTCCATCTCCAAGAATTCCTCCATTGAGAAACCTCACCATGGTGACCTCTTTATCTTCATTCACCCTTGAGTGCATCATTGTCATTCCATATCCTTCTAGTAATCTTTAACACTTTGTGTCTTGAGTTAATCTTTGAGACGTAAGTTGAAGCTCCATATTATAGTTTGAAGGTACATACCTCTTTCTCATTATGCGCCTCCTCTCCTCCCTAATATTCACCATTGGCTCTTCATCTTGCATCCTCTTTTGTTGATACTTTTTCCACCAAATCAATGCATATTCAGAAAACGTATTGGCTGCCAATTTCACCTTTTGTGCTTTTGTGTAATTTTTAGATATGAAGGCACAGTAAATTTTCAGCTCCCTCTCCCAGTATGCCCTAGGTCATTCCTCCCTTGGAAGGGTCAGATGTTGAGTTTGATTCCCTCCATCTGGTTCAGCCTTGGGACCTTTGTAGGATAATATCTTCTCTGCATTCTCCTCATCTCCTCTACAAGTTCATTGCCTCTTCGTTCCAAATCTTCATGGAATTGGTCCACTTGTTGTCATAGGAGTCTTTTGAAAATTTGGGTTAAGGTCCTAATTTGGATAGGGCTGAAACCTCCTTCACTTGGATCACAACTACCTAATTCTGACATTCTACAACAAGAAATTAGAGAATACATAATATATCCCCACCTTGCTCTATTGTTGCTTTTCACTCACACTCAAGTGTGTGCACTCTTTTTTGGCTTTTTTAAAAATGTTCACTCTTGCATTTTACCACTTGTATGTTCTCTCAAAGATCTGAACTAAATCAATAATAAACAAAAGTAGAGTGAATAACCCAATATTTTGATTTTAAAAATATTGGTAGGACAAAATTTGTAATATTGGATCACAAGTATAAGAAGAATTTTAGCTTTTTCACACAACAAAATTATATAGATTTAAACAAGAATTATAAAAGGATATGAACCAACCAACCATATTCTTTTTTTTATTTTTATATATTTTCTTTTGTTTTGTTTTTGACTTGTTTTTCAAGACATAAACTTTTGAAATGTTCTATGTAATACATACAAATTCAAAAAGAAACTAGAACATAAAACAAGAAAACTAGAGAAAAAAATATAATATATTTGCCAACAAGCTTGATGCTTCCTTGCTCTCCCTAGAGCTGACTTTGATATCATTTAATGTGAACCTCCTTTTGGAGATTCTTGTGGAATGATTGTTCTTATGGAAAGCTAATGTATTTGACTGTTTATAAGTGTGAGATGACAACTTAACTAACATAAAATAACATAAAAACAAGGTTGAAGATGGATATGTGGAAGATAAGAGTTGCAACCAAGGATGGTTGATAAACCAACGATTGGACGCCACAAAGGATGATTAGCCCAATGATAAGTCCAAGAATTGGACCAACTACGAACTAATGAGAACACTCCTCATAATATGCCCTAAGCAATATGTTTAAGTTAGAATTTAAGATGTATTAATTTATCAAAATGAAAGTACATTTATAGGAAGCTTAACTAGACAAGCTAACATCCCCCATTAATGAAAATGCAAATTCTAAGAAATCAATAAATGTATTGTCATGCCAAGTCCTTTGGGGCAAGGAAGAGGTAAACCTATGAAAGATCATACAAACCATAACAAAAGACATGGGTTTGAGCCTAAAAGGATCTAGAACCACTTATTCAAAAAGGAAAATTACATTATTCAAAAAATTGTATCAAAATTTGCCTGACTAGACGACTGGGCTGTGGATGGGTCTACGACCGTGTCAGCACCTAGGTCAGCTTAGGTACTTCAATTCTTCAAATGCATATCACTACCCTTTGCTCCAAGTCTTCTTCATTCGGTTGGGCTTCGATTAGGATCGCCACGACTTGTCATAATGCATCCTTGGCCCTTTTTGCTCGTGTCCTTGACATAGGCCCTCCTAAGCCTTGGAGTTTTGTGTTGTTTGTTCTTGTCTATACCCACATCATTAGGAATTAAATAGTATATGTGAAATTTTTTAAGGAATATCAAAATATATACTACCTTTATTTTTCTTGTACAAAAATATAGCAAATGGTTAAAAAATGGTAGACTAATATCAATAAAGATGTTCAACCATAATACCCAGTTGTACAACAATACCCAATTGTACCAAAATACCCAAAATAATAAAACATACCAACATAATTGTTGTAAATGAGTAGTCAAAAGAAGGAGAACGTTTTGTCCTCGAAACCCATGCTTCATTTTTTATGCCATTGCATTCCTTCTCGTCAAATACTAGGTGAACTCCACACTCTTTGATACAGATGTTCAATTCAGGTTTCTCCATATCATTTGTAACATAGAACTTGAAGGAAACTTTTTGACCACAACCTTTGGAAATGCTGTCAAAATGAAATGAATCGCACCATATATAAACATGACCTGAATCCAGCTTTGTAGTTGCTTTATGATACCATGAAGATGGGTTACCCAACTTTGTTATACCATCTTCCAAGTAGCACTGACACCATATTCTAGCATCTTGCGTCATTAATTCTTCAGATGGAGAAAGAACTGCACATAAAATTATGCCCAACAATTCTTTAGCTCCTCGAAGAGCAATAGTAAGAGAAGAGTTTGTTGTTTGATGTTTGAACTGCCTTAGCACTCTCTTTCCTGGTAAACAAACATTCACAAGGTTGTAATTGTAACTGTCCGCCTTCAAACCAAAGTTATCATCATATTTGTTCAGAAGTAAAGCTCTATTCATTGTTAGCTGGGTGCCTTCCATGATACAGTTCAGCGAATTCGAATGGAGTTTCAAGCAATCCTGGAAGGAAATAAATTTCTCTTTCCCTCTCATCCTTCTTGCAAAAGTCTTTAATGTGTCTAAAGTTGTTAATGATCTACAGTTAGCAGCACTTAAAACTCTGACATGAAGTGGAAGCATGGGTAGACAATGAAGCTTCCGACAATTATTTAAGGTCAAAATTTCTAGGTTGTCAAGATTTTTTATGCTTTCAGGCAACGACTCCACATTGCTGCCATCTAGTCTTAACTCGTATAAATATGATAAGCCACTGATGTTGTTAGGAAGTTCTGACATTTTAGGACAATCCTTTAAGTATAGTATCTTTAGATGCTCTAGACCTTGAAATATGTCATGTAGCTTTTGTTTGTCCAACACTAGGGCACAATTACAAATCTTAAGATCACTAAGAGATTTTAGGTAAGATAACTCATTTGGAAGATTCTTTAGACTTAAACTCTCTAGATTCAATGAGTGGAGTCTGGTAAGATTTTTAATTGACGAGTTCAATATTTGGATACCAGTTTTGCTCAAATCCAAATTTTCTATCAAATTCGATGACACTCCATACTCCTTGAGACTTGTGCAACCGTTGACACTGATATTCTTGAGAGATCTTAAAGGATCCTCCCTTTTAAGATTTTTGAGTTTTTTGCAGCTATCCACTATCAAAGTTTCAAGTGTGTTGAGAGATAAAACAGATGGATGTACAACCAATAAACTCTCACAGCCAGTTAGATTTACCCATTTAAGTTTTGACGCCTTAGACAAATCTGGGAGACTCTTCAACTGCTTACTTTCACTTAGATCAATTCTCTCTAAATTCACCACATCCTACAACAATTCAAAAAGAGACATCACTATAGAACATCCTAAAATTTTAATTAAACTTAATTACATAACATAAGCATGCATTATACAAGTGTTTACCTTCACCCCATACCAAAGTTCTGTAACATGGCTGTATTGCATGTGAATCTCAACAAGCATCTTAGCACTAAAAGTTGTTGGAAGAGAGTTCAAACGGCATCCATGCCACTCAAGATACCTCAATTTATCAGAAATTTTATTAAGGACTCTAGGATAGTCCATCATAACCGATCTCTTTTCCAATGCAAAAAAATTGAACTTTTTCATAATGTTGAAACCACCAATACTCAAGCTAAGTAAATCTGATCTCTTTTCTAAGGGGATATACAATTTCAAAAATCTTAGCTTAGTCATCAAGTTGAATACATCAGCACTCAAGCTTAGTAAACCATCAAGTTGAGACAAATCTAATGTTATCCCTTCAACCGCATCACTCCCCTAAAAACAAGTAAATGGTATCAACAAAGCCATAAATATTTCTTTCCTAAAGCTCTCAAATAAATAAAAAGTTAAACAAATTGAGAAAAAAAATTCTTACCTTTTTATTTTGAAGGACATCATAAACATCTTGAACATCTCTTAGTCGACTGCGTCTCCCTGGGTCTTCAAAGCTGTGCCGAACAATGTTCAGACCCATTTCCTGTAGTAAATCATGCATTTGAATTCTATTGTTGCTCGAAATAGTTATAAGGGCTTTATCTTCAAGAACCTCTAGTCCAGAAGTAGCAAAGAAGTCACATGCATTTAGTATCCTTTCCGTGAAATCTTTATTCTCGTCTAGGAAGAAGAATGCAATGTCTAGAAATAATTTTTTCTGTGGAATGTCTAATCCATCATAGCTCACTCGTAACACACCTTCAATCTTGTCATCACTATATCTCTTGATTTTTTTTAATTCCCCTTGCCAAAACTTAACACTTTTAGAATGAAGATTATTACCCAAAACTCTTAAAGCTAAGGGAACACCCCCAGCATCATGAACTGCAGCTTTTGAGAGAGCCTTGTATGCTTTTTGAGGAAATCTTTGCTCAAAGGCATGTAAGCAAAAAAGCTCTAAAGATGCATCAAAGTCCCATATCTTCACCTTATATATTTCATCAACTCTTCCTTCAATCAACCTCTTATTTCTTGTTGTTATAATGAGTTTACTTTGGGGAGCTACATAATCACATACTGTACACAAGACATCTAATTGATCTACACTATCCACATCATCAAGTACGATGAAAACTTTTTTTTCATTTAGCCTCGTCCTGGTTGATGTAGATACTACATGATTAAATTTCAGATTTTCATCCTTTAGTAGCTCAGAAAGAAGCTTATGTCTTAATGCTGCTAGTATGCTCGGTTGGCTATTTTTCGACAACTCTCTTATATGATCCATGAAATAGACACTGTCAAACATGGGAGAGAGTTGAGAAAACATAGCTCTAGCAATGGTTGTCTTTCCGGTTCCTCCCATTCCCCAAATTCCTATTACTTTAACATTTTTCCGTGACTGATTTGTGTCTTTTGACAGTAAAGCTTGAATTTCTTCACAACTTTTGTCAATCCCAACAATCCCTCGATCAACTTCTAGTTCAGAAGGGTACCTGTCGGATTTCTTGTGCTCTATATCTTTGACAATTTTCTCAATAAGTTGAGGATTATCCCTAGAGAGGTGCAAGCAAATAAACAAGACAGAAAGAAAGTTAATCAGAAATAAAACATTTAACTTGATATAACGCAATTATAGTATAAATTTTCACTAAAAACATGTTTCAGTGACCAACTACTACAACAGATTATATGAGTTGGTTAGTGATCAGCCTAGCAATCATTGAGGTAAGATAATATTTCAAATTGTGGACCGTATTACGTGATGTAGCCACAATATTGCGGTTATGGTGACGCCGCAACCGTATCATACTGCCATTGTCGTGTGATACCGAATTACAATGACGCGGCCCTAACGGGCTACAATGCAACCGCATCACGCCGCAACCCAACCACACCAAGCTACATGTTATCAAATTTTACTCACAAAATAATTCAACCGCAACCGCCACAATAAACACAATCACAATAATCATAATCACGACCACATCCACAATTTAAAACAATATAACACTAATTTAAAATAAACAACAATTTAATACAAGTGCTAAGGCCTAACCCCAATGATAAGTATCCCATTTAAAAAAATTAATTTTAATTAAATATCTTCATTTTAGTTTATTCATGTGTTTATTTTTTAACATTATATAATGGTTTTATTACATTCCATAATTTGACTTTAGAAATAAACAAATAATAAAGACAATATAATATAGACAAAATAATTAAAAACTTTAAAATTCATTTAAATTAAAAATTTCTAAATTTTCAAACTTTGATGATAAATTTTACATACATAAGTCTTGAAAAAATCAATTTTAATGTAAAATCGCAATATATAAAGTGTGAAAATCGCAACTACATGATTTTCTTAATCTCCAAAACCAACTTATCTATGAATTTTTAAATAAATTAAGTGCACATATTTTCTTGTACATATATTGCTTTAGATATGTTAGGATCGGCCCTGGATGACATAAAGCAGTTTTGTTCAATAGCTGGGAAAATAATTGTATCTTTAATAAAAATTTAAACCACATTTTCAAATAGTTATTATGAATTATATTAAAATTGATAGTGTTTAAATTTATAGGGATTTTTATGGAACTTCTTCCACACTTACAGTCACATATACCAATTCAAAACATTGTTTAGTGACAAGACAATGTTTTGAATTGGTATATGTGATTGTAAGTGTGGTTTTGGGTTTGGATGTCTCTACAACAAAATTTCAACAAAAATTGAGATCATATCAGGCACATTTTTTTCATAACTTAACCGTAAAACTGATGAGAAAAAGTTTGAGGTTGACTTTGATTAGATTTATGATGCTTGTGTCTGTTTCCACTTATAAATCAATTGATGAAACTTCCCTAAAACATTATTGTCATGTTTTTCAAATCAAATATTTATGTATTAATTCATGTTATCTTTTGACTTGTTTTTTCTTCTTTCTTCTTATATATTTGCTGCTTTTGTTTTATAACACTCTTATATAGATACAAATAAAAGATAAATACATTTTCTTCTTTAACAACAACAGCCACAATCGACAACTCCAAAGAAAACTCATAATACAGGAAACACATATCCCATTGTTTTACGAAATGAAATGAGAGGTTGAACAATTAAGGCCAACCTCGGTGTTGTTTGGGCCAATAAATTTAAAAAATATGACTAGATTAATTTGTCTCCACAATTTCACTTGATTCCTTAAAAGTTTCTTGTATTTTAAAATTGTTTTTAGTGGGTTCTTATATTTCAAAATAACTTTTAAATATGTACTATAACTATATGTTTTAAGGGCTTAATGATTTGAAATTAATAAGTAATCTAGACTACGTGTAAAACTGATATTTAGATGAGGATTTCATTTATTTTATTAAACTAGAAATACTTCACTAAAAAATTTAAAGTAAAGGAATTTATTTTAAATTCAAGTAAAATTTGGGATAAAGGGACAAAATTACTACATTACCCTTAAGATATGTTTAGGTTGTTAGTATGTAGTGATAACCTTTTTTTTAAATAAGTCAATTATTGTTGTGCAATGACTCATATATCTAGATAACAGCAATACAAGTTTTGGGCTTGGGCTGATGTAAAGGGGTTGGGGTAGAGGGCTATATATATTGATGTTATGTAAACCTAATGTAACACGGAGAAGAATAGTAAAATATTAATCTTTATTCTCTAATAATATATAGTGGTAGCCGCTCAACGCTCCCGGGGACGTAGGCACAACTGGTTGAACCTCGTTACCAAATCCCTTGTGTTATTCTCTTGTCTCTATACTCTTTACTATTTGATTGTTCGCTTGTTCCCAATCATAACATATATAAGATTTATTCTAGTGTACCACAATACATAAAATACTATATGGTATTATTCACAATAAATTTGTGTAACGTGATATAGTTTGAAAACAAACCTTTGTAAAAAATATAGTAGCAAAATATAAGTTGAGAAGTTCAATGAGAATAATTGATATAGAATATTCCATTCATTTTTGTTGTGTTCGCCTATGATTTTTTCTAATTAAATGTTTATATATTTTATGATAGTTATATATTTTTAGTTCTATATTAGAAACTTTATACAGACATGTAAATGATTTCAGTATAAACTACGAAACTAATAAGATCAAATTAAATTACAAAAATTGTTTAGATTTTATGGTTCAAATTTAAATTTGTGTAACAATTATAGAATGACTCGGTTGATAGTTTCACATATTTTTAAACTATATAACCTGCCATTATTACTATTATTTAGCCTACACTTATTGTCAAGTAAGGATCTTATTGAATGTTTGATGTTTGGGGGAGTTTCAATTATCTTTTTAAGAATTATGTAGTTGAAATTTTGTTTTGCAAAATGTGTCAAGTGTGTTATGCACTTCTTTGCAAACACAATTTAGTAGAATGTTTGATTAGTTGTTATATCTATCAAATGAGCTGGATACTTATTTTGAACTTTTGATTTTTACAAAAAAAATAGATTGAAATAGTACAAAAAAACAATTACTGAATGTTGCACAGAAAGATGACTCTAGTTATAACAGTGAAGTTGATCTACTATCTGTATCATCAAATTATAGTACAGATGAGTGGATACTTGACACTGGTTGTTCCCACCACATGACGCCAAACAGAGAATGGTTCACCACATACAGGCCAAACAATTTTGGTTTCGTGTATCTTGGAAATAATAAAGCATGTTAAATTATTGGTATGGGAGAACTCAGAATTGCGATGGATGATGGTGTAGTGAAGACGTTATGTGAGGTTAGGCACATACCAGATTTGAAGAAGAATTTGGTTTCTTTGGGGACATTGCAGGCCAAAGGGTTTAGCTATAGAGCTGATGGGGACAGTGATATTCTTCGAGTATGCAAAGGTGCTCTGACTGTGATGAAGGGTAAAAGGACTGCAGGGAACACTTACAAGTTGTTAGGGAGAACAGTTGTAGGTGGAGTTGCTGGAGTGGCTGAAGAGATCTCAGTAGATTCAGACCATGGTGCTACAAAATTATGGCACATGCGTTTGAGACACATGAGTGTGCGTGGTATGACAGAACTATGCAAAAGAGGACTGTTGAGGGGAGTCAGCAAATGCAAGCTAGATTTGTGCAAGTATTGTGTGCTTGGGAAACAAACACGAGTTAGTTTCAAGGCTGGCCAACACAGGACTCCAGGCATTATAGATTATGTACACATTGATGTATGGGGACCCACTCAGGAACCATCCCTAGGAGGTTGTAGGTATTTTGTTACCTTCGTTAATGACTTTTCTCGCAAGGTCTGAGTATATTTTCTGAAGCATAAGTCAGAAGTCTATGTCAAGTTCAAAGTTTGGAAGGCAGAGGTAGAGAACCAGACTAGCAGGAAAATCAAATACATGAAGTCAGATTATGGTACGAAGTACAAAAACTCACAGTTTCAGAAATTCTGTGAGGAACATGGCATTCAGAGACACTTTTCAGTGAAGAAGACTCCTCAACATAACAGTGTTGCAGAGAGGATGAACAGAGCTCTTACAGAGAGGGCCAGATGTATGAGACTGAATGCTGGACTTTCCAAAGGATTTTGGGCAGAGGCACTTAGTATGGCATGTTATGTCATCAATAGATCACCACGAGCTTCATTGGATGGTAAAGTTGCAGAAGAAGCATGGACAGGTAACCCAGTTAATTATAATATGTTACGCATATTTGGTTGTCCTGCTTATATACATGTACCCAGTGATGAACGATCGAAACTTGATCCTAAGTCAAAGAGGTGTATCTTCATTGGATATACCAAAGGTGTGAAGGGGTTCAAGTTCTGGGATCCAGTTTCCAGAAAGGTGGTGTTGAGCAGAGATGCAGTGTTTGATGAAGATTTCATGATGAAACAGTCAGTTTTGACAGAGGTGCCCATGCCAAATGGAGAGACTTTGGGTTCAAATATGATTCCAGTGAGGAATGAAATGGTTCAGGTGAATAAAGGCAAGGAACCATGCACTAGTTCAAGTCAAGAACATGATGATTCTCAGGCAGAGAGTTCAGGTGTGCAGGAGTATCTACTTGCTAGAGACAGGGATAGACGTCCTATCAAACCTCCAGAGAGATATGGCTTTGAGGATATGGCTTCAGTTGCTCTCCATATCAGTTCAGGAGATCCATGTAGCTTTCAAGAGGCTATAAACAGCCAGGAGAAAGAACAATGGATGGGTGCCATGATGGAGGAGATGGAGTCTTTACAGAAGAACCAAACTTGGGAGCTTGTTCCATTGCCCCCAGACAAGCGTGCAGTTGGGTGCAAGTGGGTGTACAAGAGGAAGCCAGCAGTATCAGAAAAAGAAGGGGAAAAATTCAAGGCTCGTCTTGTAGCAAAAGGGTATTCACAGCAGAAGGGGATCGACTACAATGAGATTTTCTCCCCAGTGGTGAGACACACTTCTATCAGGGCAGTGCTTGCCTTGGTAGCCAGCTGGGATATGCACTTAGAACAGATGGATGTGAAGACTGCCTTTCTCCATGGTGAATTAGAGGAGAAAATTTACATGACACAACCAGAGGGGTTCAGTGCAGCTGGACAGAGTCACTTGGTTTGCAAGTTGAAGAAGTCTCTATATGGGTTGAAGCAGTCTCCCAGACAGTGGTACAAGCGGTTTGACACTTATATGTGGAAGCTTGGTTATAAGCGTTGTGAGTATGATTGATGTGTTTATGTGAGAAGCCTTGACGATGGTTCGTTTATTTTTCTGTTACTTTATGTTGATGATATGTTGATTGCTGCTAATCATTTAAGTGATATCAATGAGCTGAAAGTCATGCTAGGTAAGGAGTTTGACATGAAAGATTTAGGGGCTGCTAGGAAGATTCTTGGGATGGAGATTCACAGGGATAGGGGAGCTAGAAAACTATGGCTCTCCCAGCAAAGCTATGTTGAAAAGATCTTAGAGAGATTTGATATGAGCAATGCTAAAGTAGTGAGCACTCCATTGGCAAATCACTTCAAGCTTTCCCTAGATCAGTGTCCAAAGACAGATGAAGAGAAGAAATACATGTCAAAGGTTCCATATGCCAGTGCAGTGGGTTGCTTGATGTATGCTATGGTTTGTACTAGACCGGACTTGGCACAAGCAGTTAGTCAAGTATGCAAGTACATGTCGAAACCAGGGAAGCAACATTGGGAAGCAGTCAAATGGATTTTCAGATATTTGAAGGGGACTACAGGTCTCGGTATCATGTTTGGCAGCCAACAGAGTAAGCCTTCAGTTATTGGTTATGTTGATTCGGACTATGCAGGAGACTTGGATGATAGAAGGTCCACAACGGGGTTTGTCTTCACCCTTGCAGCTGGACCAATTATGTGGAGATCATCCGTTCAGTCTGTTGTTGCTATGTCCACAACTGAAGCAGAGTACATGGCAGCTGGTGAAGCTTCTAAGGAAGCCTTGTGGCTTATGGGACTAGTAAATGAGTTAGGCATTGAGCAAGGTGGAGTTCCGCTGCATTGTGACAGTCAAAGTGCTATCTTCTTGGCAAAGAATGTATCATGCTAGGACCAAACATATTAATGTGAGATTTCATAAGATCAGAGAGTTGGCAGCTTGTGGGCAGATACTATTGCAGAAGGTTCACACTTCAGAAAATGCAGCTGATATGTTAACCAAACCGGTTACTGTGGACAAGTTCAAGCATTACCTGAGCTTGTTGAACATTCACTGATGATGGACTATGGAGCGCCCCCAACCCAATGGCGGAAGATGGAGATTGATGATATTCGCCAAGGTGGAGATTGTTGTGCAATGACTCATATCTCTAGATAACAACAATACAAGTTATGGGCTTGGGCTGATGTAAAGGGGTTGGGGTAGAGGGCTATATATATTGATGTTATGTAAACCTAATGTAACACGGAGAAGAATAGTAAAACACTAATCCTTATTCTCTAATAATATATAGTGGTAGCCGCTCAACGCTCCCGGGGACGTAGGCACAATTGGCCGAACCTCGTTACCAAATCCCTTGTGTTATTCTCTTGTCTCTATACTCTTTACTATTTGATTGTTCGCTTGTTCCCAACAAATATCTTCCTCTCTTGTTCTCTAGCAATGGCACACAAATCAAAGAAGACAAACATATTTCGTTTGCCCATTCTCCGAGCATCATCGCTCCGTTTTCAACAAGAACCTAGAACTTCACCACAATACGAAGACAAACGAGCCCCCGGGAGCGTTGAGTGGCTACCAAGATATTATTAGAGAATAAAGATTACAAACCCTAGCACACCCATGGGCCCACTTGCCTATGGGGTATTTCTATTTGGTGCTTATATTTGGTGCACATTACAACAAGGGACCTGAGTCTAATATAAAACATTGATATTCTACTATATTCTAATGTTAGGCAATATGAGACTTCATATAATAACATATTTCAAACATCCCCAACAATCTCCACCTTGATTGAAATAGAAGAATATCTCGCTCCTTAGGAAATCTACACAATAATCTCCACCTTAGCGAATATATGATTCCACCTTGCTCAATGTCTAATTCTCTTTAACTGCTCTCCTACAACATAGACCTTCTGAGTACCCTTGACGATGTTACCAAGAGCCTAACTCTCCAAACTTGTAGTGCAGCTTCCCGTACTGCCATCAAATGGAACATGCTTCCTAGCCACCTATGCAACAATCGCTTCCGCTGCATAGCCAAATTCCTTGTGTTATTCTTTATTTTCCATATTCTATTTTAACATTTGATTGCTTGATTGATCCCAACAATTGACATTAGATGGCTTTAACCCAGGTGCCAAATTCAAGGTGGGAAGTTCAAAGGAAGTACTAATCTAGGATTATGGCAAAGGCATGTTAAGGATATGTAGGCTCAACAAGTTCTATCAAAGGCAATGTGTGAGAATAAACTAGATGATACATATCAACTATATTCGGAATAGTTAAAATAGAAGGTTGTGAAGACCATATGGCTTTGTCTATCATATGAGGTGATGTATCATGTTATGGATTTGACGTCACCAACAGAGGTATAGAGACATTAGAGAAGTAGTTCATTTCCAAGTCTCTAACAAAGAAGTTGTATTTGAAACAGAGACTCTATGGCCTTTATATGTAGGGGGTACTCATTTGTAACAATATCACAACACTTTCAATCAAGTAATCAATGACTATCAGAAACTTGATATGAAGGTCGACGATGAGTGCAAAACACTAATTTTACTGTGTTCTTTTCCCAATTGCTACAAACACTTGATGATAATATTGATGTATGAGATAGACTCAATCAAATTGGATGACATCATGAATGCATATCTATACCACATTCAAAGAAGACAAAATGTAGGGGAAGGTTCTAAAGGTAATCGTTTGTATATGAAAGGGAGACAACTATGTAGGAGGAAGGAAAGTAGAGGGGTCTAACCAAAGGGAAAAGAGTAGATGCAAAACACCAGTATAGTGCTTTAAGTACAACAGAGAGGCCATTACAGAAAGGATTATCCAATGAATGGAGTCCTAACTAGCCGATTGAGAAAGGTGGAATATCTACATCTGTAAATGTCGCACAATAAGATGACTTTGGTTACAATAATGAAGGTGATATACTATTTATATTATTGAATCAAAATGCATATGGCTTGATATTTGATATTGGTTGCTCCTACCACATGTCGTCTAACGGAGAATGGTTCACCACAAAGGGCACAAAATTTTGGTTTTGTGTATCTGAGAAATAATAAAGCATGTGCGGTTGTTGGCATGGGAGAAAGTAGAATTATGATGGATGATGATATAGTGAAGTTGTTATATGAGGTTAGGCACATACCAGACTTGAAGAAGAAATTGATTTCTGCAAGGACATTGAGGGCCAAAGGATTCAATTATAGAGACGTTTGGGACAATGCTACTCTATGATTATGTAAAGATACTTTAACTATGATGAAGGGCAAGAGACAACTATGTAGGAGGTTAGGCACATAAAGAACGCTTAAAAGTTGTTATGGATTAAAATTATATGTGGAGTGACTAAAGAAATTTTAGTAGAGTCAGACCATGATGCCACAAAATTATGGCACATGCATTTGGATCATATGAATGTGTGTGGTATGACAGAACAATGCAAGAGAGGATTGTTTAACGTAGTCAATAGATGCAAGCTATATTTGAGCAAGTATTGTGTGCTTGGTAAATAGACATGAATTAGTTTCAAGGTTGATCAACACATAATTGGAGGCATTCTTGTAACCTTCATTGATGACTTTTCTTACAAGGTCTAGGTATATTTTTTGAAACATAAGTCAGAAGACTTTTGCCAAGTTCAAGGATTTGAAGGTAGAGGTAGAGAACCAGACTAGTAGAAAAGTCAAATACTTGTGGTCAGACAATGGTATGTTGTACAAAGACTCACAGTTTCAAAAATTCTATAAGGAAAATGACATTCAGAGGCACTTTTTAGTGAAGAAGACTCCTTAGTAGATTGATGTTTTAGAGAAGATGAACATGATTCTTGTAGAGAGTGATAGATGTGTGAGACTGAATGTTGGACTTTCAAAAGTTTTTAGACAAATGTGCTTAGTATGGCATATCATATCATCAATTAATCACCACACGCTTCACTGGATGGTAAATTTACAGAGGACGTGTGAACACTAACCCACTCAATTACAATATTTTGCATAAATTTGGTTGTCTTGCTTATGTACATATAGTTTTTGATGAATAGTTTAAGTTTGACCCCAAGTCAAAGAAATGTATCTTCATATGATATACCAAAGGTGTGAAGGAGTTCAAGTTCTTGGATCTTATTTCTAAAAAAGTGGTGTTGAATAGATATGTAGTGTTTATGAGTATTTCTTGCTTAAACAATCATTTTTGGTAGAGGTTTCCGAGACAAATGGATAGACTTTGAAATCAAATATGATTCTACTGAGAAATGAAACAATTCACGTGAAGAAATCATGCACTATTTTAAGTCAAGAACATGATGTTTCTTAGACGAAGAATTTAGGTTTCTAGGAGTATCTACTTGCTAAAGATAGGGATTAACATCCTATCAAACTTTCAGAAATATATGACTTTGAGGATATGACTTCAGTTTTTCTCCATATCAGTTCAGAAGATCCATGTAACTTTCAAAAGGCTATAAATAGTCGTGAGAAAGAACAATGGATGGATGCTATGATGGAGGAGACGAGATCTTTACACAAGAACCAAACTTGAGATCTTGTCCCATTGTCCTAGACAAACATGTAATTGAGTTCAAGTAGTTGCATAAGAGGAAACCAGCAATATCAGAAAAAGAAATGGAAATTTTCAAGGTTCATATTATAGAAAGGGATCAAGTACAATGAGATTTCTCCCCAATGGTGAAATGGATGAGAAAATTTACATGATACAACCATAAGAGTTTAATGCAACTAGATAGAGTCACTTAGTTTGCAAGTTAAAGAGGTCTCTATATGGGTTGAAGCAGTCTCAAAGATAATGGTACGACTAGTTTGACACTTATATGTTTAAGCTTAGTTACAAGCGTTGTGAGTACGACTGTGTTGTTTATGTGAGAAGCCTTGATGATGCTCTTTTATATTTCTACTACTTTATGTGGATGATATTAAGGGTGACAAATGGATGGACTTGGATTTGGATGCTAATGGATGGATGGAAAGTCATCCATCAATCCATATAAATCCATTTAAATTATATTTTAAGTTATCCAATCCATCCCTATCCAAACTTAAAGGATGGATTTCCATCCATCAATTCCATCCATGACTCCATTTTCATGGATTTGGATGGATGAATATCCAATGCATTTGATTTTTGTTATTGGAACTAAAAACATCATTGAAGGAAATCATTATTTTAAAAACAAATATCTCAACAAAATATTTTTTAAAATTACCTTTTAAGAAAATTCTTGGGATGAGTATTCATAGGGATATGGGAGCTAGAAATCTATGTCTCTCCCAATAAAGCTATGTTGAAAAGATCTTAGAGATTTGATATAAGCAATGCTAATGTAGTGAGCCCTCTATTGGCAAATAACTTTATGATTTCACAAGATCAGTGTCCAAAGGCAAATGAAGATAAAAAGTGGATGTCAAATGTTCCACATGCTAGTGCAGTGAGTTACTTGATTTATACTATGGTTTACACTAGACCAGTCTTAGAACATGAAGTTAGTGAAGTGTACAAGTACATATCGAAACCGGGGAAGCAACATTGAGAAGCAATGAAGTGGATATTCAAATACTTGGAGAAAAATACAAGTCTAGATATCATGTTTGGCGGCCAATAGAGTAAGTTTTCAGTTGTTGGTTATGTTGTTTTAGACTATGCAAGTAACTTGGATGATTGGAAGTCAACAATAGGGTTTGTCTCCACCCTTGCAGGTGGAACCATTATGTGAAGACCATCATTTAAGTGTGTTGTTACCATGTTCACGACTGAAACAATGTACATCGCAGGTGGTGAAGATTCTAAGGAAGCCATATGGCTTAGGAGGCTGGTAAATGAATAAGGCATTGGGTAATATGGAGTTCTATTGCATTGTGACAATAAGAGTGTTACCTTTTTTGGCAAAGAACTTGGTGTATTTGTTGGGAATTCAACAGTATCATGCTAGGACCAAACATATCCATGTGTGATTTCACAAGATTAGGAAGTTGATTGCTTGTAGGTAGATACTATTACAGAAGGTTCATACTTCAGAAAATGTAGCTGATATGATAACCAAGCTGCTTGTCATAGAAAAGTTCAGGAATTGTGTGAGCTTGTTGGATGTTCAGTGGTGATAGACTATGGAATACCCCAACCCAACCGGAGAAGATGAAGATTGATGATATTCGTTAAAGTGAAGATTGATGATATTCGTTAAAGTGAAGATTGTTGTACAACGACTTATAATCTAACGGATCGGGCCTTTCCTCTATAAAGCAACAATATCAATTATGAATTTGGACTGATGTAAAAGGGTGTGAATAGATGACTATATTTTATGTCTTATGTAAACCTAATGGGAATAACAACAATAGCAAAACATATAAACCTTTATTTTTTAGGCAACAGACCTAGTCGTTTAATGCTCGGAGAAAGGTAGGCATAAATTGACAGACCTTTGTGACCAAATTTATTGTGATATTATTTCTTTTACCTTGCCCACTTTTTCTCATCAAGCATTATTGTGCAAATGTACTTAACAACAAGCGTGTTTAAGTATATGAAT